>NW_020455560.1:191993-317131 GCF_003342845.1 Nothoprocta perdicaria
CAGGTGAGAAGGAACTTCTTTACTGTTAGGGTGACAGAGTCCTGGCACAGGCTGCCCAGGGAGGTTGTGGAGTCTCCTTCTCTGGAGGTCTTCCAGACCCGCCTGGATGCCGCTCTGTGCCACATGCTGTAGGCGTGCCTGCTTGAGCAGGAAGGTTGGACTAGATGATCTCTAGAGGTCCCTTCCAACCTTGAATATTCTGTGATTCTGTGACAGTCAACCTCTGCCCACTCCTTTGCCCTCCACTATATGTGCATTTAAGGCAAGTGGTGAGCTAGTGCCAACTACGAAAGCTTGGAAGACTTGGACACTCTTGAATGCTGCTGACTAAACAGACATGTAAACAGCGGTATCTCCTGCTGCTTGCTCACCACAAATTCACTTTACATCCCTGTGGTGGTGCAAAGGGCCCTGATCTGAAACCCCTCTATCTCTGGGGGTTCAGTGATTTCAGTGGGGCCACAGAGAGGTGCAGTATCCAGCTGAAAAATCCTCTGTGCATCCACCAGTCCAAAGTCCTAACCAAAACTGAACTAAAACATAGGCCTCAGTACTACCTGAATTTCCAAATACAAAAAATACGATTACGCTGATGGGGCTTAGCATCTGTAACATTAATTATGCTGCTGTCCTAGAGGGTGCAGTGTTAGGTTAAAATGCTCTTTTTGATCCATCAAGGCCTAAGAGGCTTGGTAAGATCTGATAGCTTCTTGGTCCACTTCTTTCCTCTGTGTTGTTTTAAGTGAAACACAGAAGCAGAAATCTGAACTTTTCCACCAGGTTCAAATAATCACAACAATCCAGGATTCCTCAATTCCCCAGCTGCTGGACAGGGACATCCCTTTCTTCCTGTTTTCAAACCACCAATTAACCCAAGATTCTGATAGGCGTAGTAATAAAAAATCCTTATCCTCTCAGTCATGCAAAAATGAGAATTTAGACAATGTAAACATGTTATAAATGGTATTCAATTAATACTTAGCTAAAAATTATTCAAATGATAATTCACAGACTTAAAAATGAACAAATGGGAAATGGACCAATTTGCCAAATGGTCTGGCTAACAGTTGGCAGAGTAACAAAGTAAGCCCAACAGCAATTCTATAAATTAAAAGAAAGCTTCTAGGTGGACTGTCACATAAGGACTAGGAGAAATAGGGATGTATGGATAATTGATGCTCTGCAATCAGAGTACAGTTCTGTTACAAGACAAAAGGAGGTCTTCAGGCAATCAAAGCCTATGGAAATCAGACATTATCCTTTGASACTCTTCACAGAGCTCTGCAGTGACATTTCAATCACATCACTCTGATCCAACATGATGCCACTCCATCAAGAAGATACTTCAAATACAGATATTTTGGCTCTGATCCTGCTATGCAAAAACAAATAAAAAAAAGTGCATCTACTTAAATCTGAATAAGAAGAAAAGCTAGCTGGAATGAGAGCATTTGAGAAATCTGTTTAGACCCTATGAGAAAATGATCATTTTGCTGTAAAACTAGCAACACGGGCTAGCAACGGACTAGACGCATCTCTAAAACTAGCGTTGATTGTARTCACAGCAGCTATGCAACAGATCTTCAGTTCTCAAAGGTGTAAAGGGCACTGAGTCCGTGAAACACTTAGTGTTGTCAGCACATTCTAACATGCCAACACACATCCATCTTATAAAGATTCATTCACAAAGCCTACTACAGGGAAGACACGAGAGTGATAACCTACTAAGCACCTCATTTTGGTGTTTGTTCCTAGCCAGATTTTCTGTGTCACCTCTTAAGGAAATGATCTGATGTTTCACTGTCAGGCCAAAGTTTTAAGCATCTGGAAATGGTTGAATGACAATATTCAGCCTGTCTGAAAATGCTTTTACTAAGTGCAGCCTTGATCCTCAAAAGAAACACATATGTATTAAAGAACAGCAACCAACGAAAGACCGCTTACCATATTTACATCTCCCCATAGGTTAGTCTTTCTCTTTTTTTTTTTTTTTTTTTCCCCAGTTGCTCAGCCTTGATTGGAGCTACAGCTTCTCTAACACGATCATTCACCTAAACTTACCCCCCTTCAAAAGCATTCCACTCTATAATGCAATGGCTCCAAACGCATCTCTCACTACAGTAAGGTGCATTGAGTACCTGGGACACTTCTGTAGAAGGACACTTCTGTAGAAATACTTTTTTTCTTTTTGAGGGAAAGGCAGGGGAGGGAGGGCACCTGCTCCTGYTTCCAAGTCACAGTAACAGAAAGTTATTAGGTGGCAGCACAGAACTTCAAAGCCAGCAAAACTGGCAAAACAAGAAAGTCAGTGGTTTCCTCAGCCTTCCTATTTCCTTTGCATAACAGCAATCCTGGTTGTTATGCCAGAGCATGCAGTCTTTGCACTAAGTGGTCTTTGTAGCAACCCAGTAGTGAAGTGTTTTGCAGTTTGGAGAAATGATTTATTTACTTGCACAGGATTCTCATGGGTTCATAAACCTTTATCAGGAATTACCATGAAACTGTAGCATGTTTTCCATAGACATCATGTTACATGTAATGTTCAGCCTTGCCTGAGTCAAGCTAATATGTAAGGAACATAGGTATGCCTCAAAGCAAAACAGTAAAAGAGAGTTTTGTTGGTTCCTGCAGTTCTTGGTGTCTCTCTTTTTTTTTTTTTTTCATGCACTTACTTTTCATACTTCATTTCATTTCTAAGGATGTTGTAAAAGGACTTTGAATACTTTCTACAGGCCGTCTCTTGCTCAAGCGGTACATAGCCCCTATTTCTAAGTGATGAGTTACATTTCAGATTCAGTCCTGATAAAAACATGAGCATTATTTTTCAGCTTTCAGAATAGAGTACCAGTGACACACACAGAGATCTGTATGGGGAAGTTAAGGACTCCCTCTGGGGCGCACAGAGTGATCCACAAGGCTGTCACCAACTAYCTTTGGCACTCCAAAACCTGAAGTTTTCTAAAAGAACCTCTTCCTTGGCACAAACAATGGACCAGTCTCCGTGCATCCTGTTCTGTTACCTATTTGTTTAATTCCTCAGCACTGCAGTGCCAGAATCAAGAACCCTTTGCTTTAGCTTACCCTTTGGCCTTTAGCTTACCCTTTGCTTCACAGCATCTCTTATTTCATGTATCATCATCATTATTGCTTTTAAAGCTAAATGGATTTTCCAAGGGTTATGGTTGTGATCTAGGAGCCAGAGGTTCCAGGTCTGAGACAAATCTGCATAATCCTGGGCTTGTTGCTGCAATAAAATTTGCCCTTCTGAAAAAGGAGCTCAGCACTTGARGCCTGTCGTGAGGAACGAGGAGAGATTAAAATTCACTCTAGAGTCATGGCAGATCAAGGTAAGTTACAGGACTTAGAGCTATAACTCAAACACACACTTTTGTGCTGGCCTTAAAAATCTGTGCAGCCACTTCCAGAAGAGGCCTTCCTGCAGTAGCTCAGCATCTCCAGCTTTTGCAAGCACCCCAGATAAGCAAAAAATGCAAAATCCCCAAAACAATGGAAAAGGGTTTTGCTGGTACTGCTCATATTTAATAATTTCAATTAATTGTGCAAAAGAACACTGCAAAAACACTTCTCACACATCTAATGAAAAGTCCCTACCTCTGGTTGGGTATATGTTTTCTGGCAATAATTTAATCTGTGATCCAAACAAGAATGTCACAGAACATAATAATGTATGTTTTTATTGCCCACTCTGCTAACAAATGCAAAATGCATAGGCACACATACACAATTACCAGCCCTCAAGAAACAGCTTTGATTTCAGCTCCCATTTCTGGAAAAAGATCTGGTAGAAATCTGTTTTCAATTTGAAYCACCATGCCGTGCTCAAACCAGTCGCTATTACATCTCCATTTTTTTTCAGTTGGCCCACAGCAATCATGTCAATTCAACTCATCTTTGATACGTCTTTGATGCAAAGCTACTGTCACTTTTGATAACTTCAAAAGTACTTAGGCAGTTTTTGTGTATATGACCACTAATATGATCTTGTCTTTCAGCTATTACACTGATTCCAACCTTTTTCTAGGTGATCCACAATTCCATCGCAAAAACTTCCAAGGCAGTAGTGGATACCAATSTTCTGCTCCTGGACCCTTCTTTCTTTTAATGGAGGAAGACACTATGCTCATCTCAATTGTCTTTACTCTTTTGAGTATGATGATCTTTTTCACCAGATCATCCAACATGTACTCACTGTTTCTCATCTCTGTCACAGTAATAGCCACTTCAACCTCTTCTCCTAAAGACACAACTTTGTTTTCATATGGTCAGAGCACATATTCCTGCTGTAACTGGGGCATCAGGTATACCCAAAGGTGTCTGAGGTAAAAGCAGGGCAGCAGCAAGTTTGCACAGGTTGTTTTTGAGGCAGTACGTCTGCCAGAAGGTGGGTGGATGCAGGTGGTGCCAGGTCTACGGCTGCCTCAGGGCCTGCTTTAGCAAGCAACCAACAGGTGCTTGTCTTGGACCTGAGCGAGGACAGAACTGAGCCTATGACAAATTCAATCCAGCTAAGAAATCTTTCTATAAATGTTCCTCCTGAAAAAGTATGAAATGTTCTTATACCCCTCTACTAGAGAACACATGTAAAAGGAGCAAGCTAAACCTAGCCATCTAACACCATCTTTGTAAAGCTGTTGCTGGTTATGACCCTCCATGATAAAGCTTTATACTGAAATGCTCTCAGAGAGCTAGGCCTCCGTCTTTGTAATAGATAATAAAATAAATTTCTTGCACTAGGAAACCCACCTCAAGGAGATATTATTGAGGAAGGAGGGAGAGGGAATACCTGGGGGCTATGCCCTAATTATAGTTGCCAAAAGTACAAGACAGATCCAACTCCTTATATGCAGATGTTTTATATGACTCCATCTGCACAACATAAGAACATGCTTATGATGTGCAAGGCACTGTGTTCTCCAAAATATCTCCTTCCTTTTTTTTTTTTTTTCCAAATGATAGAGGTATTTTTTCCATGTATCCCAATTTAGATTTTATTTCCCAGTAATCAAAAGATGTGCTCAGAAGGTATCCATCCAAGCTGAAAACAACCTAGACTTTCCCATAAAAGATTTTTAAATTTTGCCAGATAAAACTCACTCAGCTTATTTTCAGCCAACATACTAGGACTGATATTACTGCTATGTAGATCTGGATTTTCTGTGCCACAGATTTACTGTAGAGGAGACAGATTAATTTACCAGTAGTACCTGACCAGTGTGAAAACAAATGGATGGACTGGAGTACTTTTAGGGAGAGAAAATAGATTTTGTTCCCTCATTTCCTGCATTTCATCTAGAGCATTCTTGCTTCCTCATCCTTTCCCTATGGACAATAAGCATAGCAAAGATATTTTTCTGCCTAATGTCCTGTGCATGATGCAGTCTCAAAGTGACATGCTGGTAAATGGCACTAATGTATCTGTTCCAGCTCCCACTCCTTTCCCATAATCTTCCATCTACTTTTATTTCCTCAAGTAATACATTTGAGAGCACAGATCACCCTGATGCATTTGGGRACCCAACACCACACATGAAGAGGCAATAATATTATAAAAAATAGCTGCAGGATTCCAAAGAAGCCCAAGCCCTGGTTGCCCACCATGTTTGGAGTCGGCACCCAAAGGGCAAGAGCAGTCTGCTCTCTGGGGATGTTGGCCAGGGCTAAGGACAGCCAAGCTGTGGCACGTGATGTCTACAAGCTGCTGTCCTCCAGCCACGCATCGAGCTGGGGTTCAAAACCGGGTGTTCCTCTGTCAAGCAGCCATAATTTGGATTTTCAATCTTACTAGCCTTTGGGGGAGCCTCTTGCCAGCAGGCTGCCCAGCACTCCAGGCTGTTTTCCACAAGATTATCTGTGGGCTGCAAATTGGCTGGTTTTTCTCAGAAGAGCACTGGAGTCCAGCAGTGCAAGTATTTAATTACTCACAATGTTTTCAGGGCCCGAGGCAGGCTAGTGGCTACTCAGACAGCTGTGAGAGACAGACCCCAAAGAGCTACAGGACACTAAGCAGATGGAGCAGCCCTTTCCTCCTTTATAAAATGAGGACATCTAATGAAGCCTTTCTGCTGATTTTGAACTACATATCCAAATGCACAAACACACCCACATTGATTGGACTCTGACTTAGAATAAACATCAAGTAAATAGCACACCATTATATTACCAGCTACACAGCAAGAAGCATCAAATGCTCTTAAGCATTTCCCCCAGCCAGGGAGTAATACACATATTATATACAGAGATGGACACCCACCTACCCTTCTTCATACAAACTTTCTTCCTCTCCTACCCTCTGAGCTTGTAGAGGGCATGCATTTAAATCCTTTCCTAAATTTAGGAATGAATTTCACCTGCAGAGTTTGTCAGGAAGCTTAGGTGGKTTTTTTTTGTTTTGTTTTGTTTTTTGAGCTCTCCTCTCCTGAGACAGCTTGCAAGGCATACAGAAACAGAGATAAAAGAGGAACTTGACCAGCTAGACACCTYCTTACATCGGACTGCAGCCATTCTACTTAACCTTTTCCTTCTCAACCACTAGGATCTCCCTTTCCTTCTCTAGGATCACCACAACATAAATCATTCTGAGTATACCCAGGTGAACATTTGCGATACAACTCAAATGCTTTGAGACGTCATGGAGGTCAGCAAAGATGGCAATACTGAAAGCAAACTCAAACCTTTTGTTCACTGAAAYGGCTGGAATTGCTCCAAGAAATTTCTGCAATAGCCTGAATTGTTTGTATAAACATGACTGTTTACGATTTCTGAAAGCTGCTGCCTGTGAATACAGCCTGTATCAGAGGAGCAAGATGGCTCTGACAAGCAGCCTGCATTTCTATCTAAAGCTAGTGAGACTGCAGTGTCAGCATCTTTTGAGCTAGATGACCAGTTAGAGAGACCAGCTACCAAGAAATKGCTCTCAGAATAAAAGTGTCACTCTTCAGACTGGGATTTCAGAGATCCTTCTGGAATAAAGGGGACATCAAAGATCCTCAGATGGTTTGGGCCAAGGTCAATACCTTGTGGATCAAATCCGCCTGAAGTGGTGGGATGTAGAACAGCCTTGCCCTGACGCAAGAGTTTAAATGAGGAAAATCTCAAGCATGTTTCCTGCACCACATCTCCTGCTCATTCCACATATGCTACCACATCTCCTGTTCATTCCACAATCAGACTGGATGTGTGTCCGGCGTGGCAGAGGGGTGGAGGATGCTTCTCCTGGGGAAATCCATGCACTAGGGCAGGTGGAGGAGGTTAGTTTGGCAACAAGGTGACCACTTTTTTATTTTTATTTTTTTCACTTTTTAATCCAGCTACCAAAACAGCCTTCTATTATCACCTGCTCTAGCTCTGCTCCTGCCTCTCTACACTTTCCTTCCCCACAACTGCTGCCTTGCACATGAACTCTGGAAACAACAATAACTGTTGTTCATTTCAGGCAATAACAGAGGTGCTCACATGTCATTAAATGCCCTTCAAGAACATGTGGAAGATGTGAACGAGAAAGGAGTGGTGTCTYGGTGACTGCTGAGGAATGCAGGTTCGCTAACCGCGCAAAGCTGCTGCCCCACGAGGGAACGACTGATCCCGACATTAGCTGAKGCAGTTGAATTAGCAAGGTTATTTCCTTGCCAGGGGACATTTTGTGCCTTTTGGGCTCACAGAGAAACAATTGGGATCCATAAATCATCTAAATTTATGCATATGCGCTGTGCCATCTATAYATCCAGACACCGCAGCCACACTGTGCTTAATATATGCGTGTACATGGAATAAATTAACTCAGTGTGAAAAATCATGTATCTTCACAACAGCCCAAGAGCTTCTATAAAAAAATGGAGACTACTATAAATGATGACATGTGAATTCAACAGTGTCCATCCGGTATCATTTTAGAGTTGTTTCTGTTGACTCTGCTGTGCTCCGTTAGTCTCCTGCTGTAGAGACTCAGCATGTCCTATGTGCCCTGGGAACTTACCCGCTAGTCCTGCCTCAAACATTTGGGTCCGTTTGGAAGATTTAAAGAGGAAATTTCCTTTAAACCCTCTTTTTTTTTTTTTTTTTGCGCTACAGAAGACGCGACACTACAGATAATATATTCCATGTGCAAAGGCATGCACAACGTTTCTTCCCGGCAGCACAGCACCACTGGCCAGATGTTTCCGCAGCAAATGCTTAGCGTCATTGCAAATTATTGTCAAGGCCTGCAGCAGCCATCATGGGTGCTGCAATTCTGGCAAGCACAGGAGTTCAGGATTCGCAGTACTCAGAATCAGGTGAAGCCTGTTGCTTGGTCTGAAGAAGGACCACTTGGTTTTACTGTCACAAGAATCAGACAGAAAAAATACTTTGTGATGAACCAGCCCTTGTGGGCAGTTGCTGGAACAGGGGATAATGAAATCGCTTCTGGACATCAATGTGGATCAATAAATGAAGTATGAGATTTTCTTCTTTTTCTCTTCTTTTTAAAAGCCACAATGAGTTTTTAAGGAGAAAAATTKGGGGGCTGAGTTATGTCAGTTGGAGATGTCGAGTCACACCTATCAAACACCAGATCAGTGGCCTGGGTATCTGTTTCCTTCACCTCAGCTCTGGTAGTGCCAAAGGAGAGACCATTTGGACAAGCCTCTCTAGGGTCAGCATCCTTCAGCCTCCTGCCCTTGACAGTTTCATCAACTGTCCTGAAGAGAGCCCAAGTATGGAGCAATTTTTCCTCTGCCCTCAGCTACAAGGCATCAGGGAAAGCAGGCTAAAGGAACTAGCTAAGCACCATAACCTATGGTTAGTCTCTTAATTATTCAAGATGCCAGTTTTCCGGAAGTTCCCCTGACACCAGTGAGAACAACAGCTTTTCAACACTACTTAAAAAGTCTGCCCATTTAAGTGTCTACATTTTGAGTCGTGAGGCTCTTTTTTACTGAATCGTCAAATATCTCCAAAATTTGCACTGGAGAAAAAGCTATTTGGACAAGGGCAGGACTTTGGCTTTCTGGTCAGGACTTAGCACAAGAACTGCAGGGGACGCAGGAGAGAGGAAACAGCCATGTCTGCAAGGTGAGGAAAAGAAAGGAAATTCAGAATATTCCAATCTCTGCTTTTTACTTGCAGCATTACAATGTTGAGTGTGGACAAGAGATGTTGCACAGGCCTTTGGGCTACACAGAAAACCAGCCACCGACTGGCTCGGCGTCTCTGCTCRGTCTCTGCAATCCCTCCTCTAATCCCCCTTATCCTCACTCTGGCTTGCTCACGCCTTGAGATTTGGCAGCTACTTATTTTCCAGCTCGACCAGCCACTTGTGCTGTTCAGGCCAAGGCATTACTCTGCCCTCCTCTCCTCCAGAACAAGATGCAAAGGTGCAGAAATGTCTGGGAATGAGCCCAAAGCCAGGTGGTCTTGTGTGTCCACGGCACCACAGGCATCCAGAGGCCTGACATCCTTCCCAGAGGCTCCTTTTGATCTCCCCAGGATAGCGCGTGCAGCAACTCCAGACGCTACAGACTACGTATCAGCCAGCACAGATACACGGACAGCGCAGATAGCTGGAGAGATTCATGCATACATATTTAATAGACAAGTAGTGACTTGTTTTATGGTCCTCATTCATAATTTATTGCTTGAGAGCTCCAAGAGTTGCCAATGTTCCTATTAGTTTTGTGTTAGATATGATTTCACAAAAATAAATCAGAGCAGAAAGGGGCAGAGGGAGGGGGAAGACGAAAAGAGGCCACTTCTTTTTTTGGTCCAGTCCTTGGATCAGACATTCGGGCCGAGCGCAGGACTGCATCTCCACTTGGCAAGCTCTGCTTTGGCACTAGGTACAGGAGCATAAAGCGCACTTCATTTTACAAACATAACTTTGTCGTTGTCTCCTTTTTCTTTTTTTTTTCCTCTTTAGATCCTTTCCAAGAATTCTGTAAGGACATGAATTGACTTCTCAATCGCGTGTTTTGTGCTCTCCTCAATGAGTCAACATGCTCGTGGAAAAGGCTGCTGACAACTGTTCTATTGTGGGGCCAAACCTATTTATGCCAAGACAGATTTCTCCACTTTTTTCTTCCCTTCTCTCTTCTCTCAATATTTTTCCCTTTCAGACTTTTAATAAGGCATTAAGAGGGAAAAGCAGAGATGCAGACTAACAGAGCCTCAGTATGACCATATGCACATTGCCCCCAATGGCTGCATCCTGTAGTGTGGTGGTTAATTTTGTGTGTCGTATTTTATGTCACACTTCTTAGCCTGACGTGCAGTAATGCACATTTCCATTCACAAAAGAGAGGCTTCTGAATAGCGAGGCCACGAATGGGTAATCGTAAGAGTATATTCCATGTGGCAGGGACTGTRCTAATTAGACAGGCTTGAAAATCTCTGTCAAACACTATAAAATGTTACTGTGCTTATATAAATGTTTAATAATGAAAATGATAATAAACTGAAAGGGGTAGCTGGGGGAAAACAATCATTTGAAGAGCTTTCTGAGTGCGAAAGATGAAGCGGCCTACGGCTTCTGCAAAACCTGCTGTTCAGAAGCACTTTCTTAGGCTGGCTAAAAGCTCGCCCTGGGCGGCTGGCCTCTTCGTGCTGACACCAGCCCCTCTGTGCAGGTGGCAGCGGCCACCACGGTGGACGTGAGCAGGACGTGAGCAGTGGGCACCTCTTTGTGTTCCTCCCCAGGGTACCAGTCTTGGCTGTACCTATGCCCATGAACCTAGAGGATCTACTCCAGGTAGGCCCATTTCAGGTGACAGGGAACCTATTGCTCCCGGGGACTCCAAAGCTGCTTTTCAGGAACATATCACTACTCTGTCTTCTCCCAACAKCACCTGTGTGATGGCCGCAGTGGCACAGCAACACTGAGTGCATTCTGCTGAGCACCACTAGGCAACTCAGCCGCAGGCAGGGCTGTTCAGTTATCAAAAAATAAGTGTTTTTTAACGTAATGTCTAACATTTATAATACATAAAAAATTATTTAGACAAACTCTTAAGTCAACAAAATGGGTTTCCACTGAAACAAAAGCATATTATTCTATTGTATAATAAAAACTATTATCCGTTACAATAGTTTTGTAGCTCTGTAACAGAGGAAAGGCATAAGTTTCTACAGACGGATGAAGGACAACAGCTTTTTAACTGATACCAGYGCAACCTGCAAAGTCCCAAATAAGGGTACTAACGTTATTGTGACGGAGTCCAAAGCATCCTAGGATCCTTCTCATGCAAAGCTGCAAAACGAATGGCTCCTTGCCCATGAAGCATGAGCTGAGCTGGTTAACTACAACCCCCATGGGACCGGTTTGGTGGCTCACCCACGCACTGGGTAACAGGGAAGGATGTTAAGCGCTGGGGCGCAGGAAGGAAATTGCAGGCTCCAAAGACAGCTTTATAGTGAAGATCCAACCACTGTTCATCAGCTCCATGAAAAGGCATCATGGAAAAGTAGCTCTCTCAAGGTACATGAGAAAATCTAGGCTGGAGAGTAAGGGACCCCTCTATCCCCTCTTCCCTGTGCTTTTTTTTTTTTTTTTTTAACCAAAACAAAATAAAAGAAAAACACTCAAAACCTGCCCAGCCAAATGAACACTTCTGAAATACTGCTGTGAAGCTGAGCTCGAGAATCACAACGAATCACAACCAGTGCAGGCAGGGACAGAAGTAGCATGTCGACCTGTTTTATGCTTTGCTGTAAACTGAAATAAACACCTAAATAGAAATATTTGAAGGCCAGACTTGGGAGGCTCCCTCAGAGCCAGAAAGTAATGTCCAGAAAGTAATCAGTCCAGAGAGCAAACTGGCTCTCTGGACTAATAATATATAATGTCCAGGTTTTCCTGCAAAAGGAGACTGCACTTGAAAAATGGAAATCTGAATCTCAACCATCTCACTGAGATCAGTTAAATGAGCTCTGTGATGCAGAACTGATAGGAAATGGGATAGCAGCTGAGGGAAAAGAATTGGATGAAACGTCCTTCAGCTTGGGGCCCCTCCACCAGAGCTATAGGATGCTTCACTTTGGTTCTTTGGTATGCAATTATATTCSTCTTTTCAGCTTTTTATTTAGGCCCAGCACAGCTCAGTGTCTCTGAGTCACTACAAATCCAAAATTGCCATGAATGTTACTATTTTTATGTGCCATCTAAGATACACCAGTGTGTCCTTGTCTCTAAATAGCTCATAACTGATGCCAGCTATTCTGCATCTTTTGTTCAAAGATATCACGTGAACAATTTTTGGAAAATACTATTTTGTTTCTAAAATTGAGAAGCAACATAGACAAAAAAAAATTACAAGGCTAAAAAAAATATTTTTATTCACTATGTCATTGCTTCCATGGATCATTATAATATAATCTCTGCTCAAATTGAATAAAATTCAATTTTATTTTTTCATCCTCTTTATTTTGCTTCTATTATTTCATGATACTTTCAGAAAGATGCTAACATAATGATTTACCTTTCCAAGAACAAAATTGCAGCATACAGCCTTCTCAATACTTCAAGAGAATGTTTAACTTACTAAGTCCTGGTCCACCAGCAAAATGACTCAGATTTTCCTTTGTTTTTACCAGTAACAACTGATTATTATTTCTACTGCCTCCAGCCCCACTGTACAAAGACAAAAACAGACTTATTTATCATTGTGGCAACAAAAAATGTCTCTTAAAGGGGTCCTACAGCGTATAATAATTAGTTCAAAAGTTTTATTTAAGGCAGTCCTAAATTTTAACTTATAATTCACCTGCCAGCATCTTTACACTATTCTAAGGATAAAGACAGCAGCCTGGTGAGTAAGCTTGAGGAGTTCAGGCCAGTAAATCTGGAGGAAGAAAAGGGAAGGGAAAGGAAAGGAAGAAAAGAAGGATCCATCCTATTGCATTGTGAAAATATTCCATGGAGACATTGAAAATCTGAAGCCTACAATTAATAACACTTTTCAGAGACGAATCAAGACGCCCTTAATCACCATTTTTTTAAACATACTTTAAAACCTTCAGAATGCAAATGATCTTAAATTTAAGACAGAAAATGAAGCAAAGCAAACTATTCCAGAAGTCCAGCTACATGTCATGATGACAGAAACAGAAGAACAYGAGTCACTAAAAATACCAGGAAGACTATTACAAAAAAACACAAAGACGGATATATCTTTCTTCCAGACATGATAGCTTACACTGTCCAGATGCATTAGATCATGAAACCTCTTAAGAAAAGAGAATCTATTTTTACTTTGCTTCCAAACTCCTTTTTACCAGCCTATTAAAAACACACCAGCCGACAGGAGTCGTGTACGCTCTGGTATCAGATCTGCTCCACCAGCAATGCAATCAGCCTACACACCCGTCACAGGGGAAGTCGCTTGCAAGAGTACAGCGTGTCCCAGCAGCAGCAGCAGCGCTGAAGGGACAGTTGGGCCCTTGTCACCTCGGAGAAGGCATCGGATGTGACAGAGCGATAAGTGCCAGCTCAAGGACTTGCCTCAGAAGAAGACCGGGCCTCCTAGTGCTGCCATAACACACATAATTCATAGATGATGACAAAGCTGAAGGCCACATATTTTATATTTTTTTCCCCAACGGGCCAGGGATGTGGTTTATGGGCTCAGACTGTTGCCTTTTCAAATAAATGAGTGGTCTGACCGTGCACTGAAACAAACTTCAGTTCCTCTTGTGTTCCCACACACCCCCAGCACATCTTCCTCTTGCTTCTATGGGCGCCGTTGTGCTCATGGACAAAGGAGCTTTGAGAGCGCGGGGCRGTCTCAGGCAAGGACAGGGGACGCGTAGGGTTCCTGCGAGCCCCACTCAGTGCCACCACAGTCGTCAGCCTTCAGTAACCATTCCCTGTCCCTCCCTGAGGGGATGGCCTGGTGTTGACAGCAGGCTCAAAGCTTTCTTCATGCAGAAGGCCTAAATGGCGGGTTTGCTTATGACAAGTTGCTGGCTGGCATGATCTCCAACCACAGCCAAAATATGAATGCCAGACACCTCCCAAGTTTGAGAGTGCCCAAATTTAAGGTTTTCTGTACCTACCTACTTAAATGTCACAACAGCAGCTTCTTACTGTATCTTGCGTTTCTGTTCCCTTGAGCTGCAAGTAAAACACACTGGAGAGTTTCTCATGGAGGTCCAAGACAAAAATCCAGGGCTGAGCTCCTCCCCAGGAAGGTACTGGGACAGGAGGACACATGGAAGATGCACACAAGAAAAGTGAATGTATCAGAGCAATGGTCACATAACAGGATCTCCATGTCATCATGGAAACAGAACAACCAAAGGCCACAGCTTTCCAGAAAGAGGCTGTAATTACCTCGAAAACTGACAAATACCAGAAGAAACTACAAAAACAAACCAAGAGCAGAAAGCACTTTGTTATTAAGAAAGGCAACTACCAGCATGACATACTGTGAAGGTTTTGGGTACACTGCAAGAATTCAGGCCACCTTAGAGGTCACCTGCAGACAATCTCAGTTGTGCTACTGTCCCTTGAGAGGTGCCAATGGGGCACTGAAATAGAGTTTTGCAGACAGCGCAATTTGGTTGCCACCTAACTCCAGTTATCACATATATATCTATATATATATAAATATATATATATAAAATATATAWATAATATATATATATATAAAAACATATATTTACTTCAAGACTAAACCAGCTAATTCCCTGCCAAAACTCTGAACCAATTGCTTACCACATTTGAGACCAAGAGCAGATAACTGGATGGATGTTTGGATGAAAATGCTGTCAGTCTTAATTCTAATGCTACACTTTAGGATGAAAGCTACAGCTGCTTTATGCAAAACAGGCTGTAACAGGGCAAAAAACCCACTGCAGGGAGAGACAGACCTGAGGGAAACTTTGAAGAAGATCCTGTTTCTTTCTTGTTTCCATTTTCAGGCACGTGAGACCTTCAGTGAAAATCCAGATCTACACCTGGAATCCAGGTAAAGTTCAGTTAGATGGAGACTATTATAAATTTTGGACATTACATCCCCATCAAAACTCTCTCAGTGTCCAAAATGCCATGCTCCAAGGTTTTGATCTCTTCTGAAGGATACAGCAATCCAGAGGGGAACAGATAGACAGCAGAAGTGGGGAGGAGGGCGGAAATTCTCATCATGTGAGGTGGTCAATGAGTGTTTGATTTTGACCTGGTCTATACTACCAAAAATTCTGGATTAACTCAATTTGAGTCAAAGGGAGAGCAACAACAAGCAAGGAGGAGGTGTGATCAGATTGGAGACAAATTCAAGTTCCTGTAATGCAATGTCATCTTTATTTTTCTTCTAAGACAAGTTCACTCTTAAAATTCCATTAATTCATAAAGTGCTCAAATATGAGGGTAGGAAGAAACCTTGAGCTGCCCTAATATGATGTGTTAGTGATGCACAGCACACACAAATAGTGATTCTGATCCCTTTTAGAAGATGTTAGCTTCTCTCATATGCTTTTCTGGTTGAACTGACTCCTGCTGAAGCACCTGGGCTAGGACTTGCCAGCAATTACAATATCCCTGCTTGACACRTACCTATTTCCACACACCAGGATCACTAAAATTGTTTCAAAGGGATTCCTCACTGAATATGGAAGACAAGTTTTGTTTCCAGAACTGCAGTGATCGCTGTAACTTCCTTTGGGACATACAAAAAATCATTTTGAGAGGTCAGCAGCAACGTAACAAATGGTGCCAAAGTTGAGCAACAAGACATGTTACGCGCTTGCTCCAAGCATTTCCATCTTGCTTGATTCAGAAAATGCTGAATTGCTGCAGCATTTTCAATTACAAAGTGAGAACTGTAATTAATTTCTTACCATAATGATTCTTCTTTCTTTTTTTGCTATGAAACATCACAAATAAAAGACARTTCTAATGAAGGCAGCTTATTTGATTAGGAAGGGAAACCTTTGTGGGAGTCTAGATCATGAGGCAACAGAGCAAACAAACCAAACTATCCCTCAGCCATCCTTGCTTTAGAAGAAACAAATGTTGAAGACCAGAAATGAATTATWTTTCTGCTTTAATGTGCAACTCAAAGCAAATATACACAAGAGATGACATTAGGGTAGGAGTGAATGAAGGCTATTGTTTTGTSGGTGATTTACATGGAGAGGAAGTAAAAAGCAAAAAGAGAAAAGACAAGACGCAAGCTAAATTTTTAATAAGGAGCATTTAGGAGCACATAGCTTCTTCTGCAAAGCCAGTGAATCTTTAATGCAAAAATTACTTTGAAAAGGCAATTATCCCAAAAAGAAATTACTCTGATCTGCAGAGGGACAAAATTTAATAATTAAAGTGTACACTGAGAGATTTTACTGCTATTTTAAGTGCTTTCCTAGTGCCGTCTCAGCTTTGAAGATTCAATTGTTGCCTTCATTGCGTAAGAACGATGAGTTCAAGCTAAGCCCCCAGTCAGCCAGAGTGTTCTAGAAAGGTGGCAACCTTTAGGGACCATTGGCCAAAGAAAGTCCACAGAGAAGACCAGGGGTATTGATCTGTAGGGTGGTGCAGTGGAAGAAGAAAATGTTTTAAATAAAACAACCCACGTGATCCACCTGAAGAATGAAGGCATCAGCAGGACATACAGTCCAGTTGCCCCTCATTTCCAGACATCCTCATGGCTTGATTTTCCCCAAGTCAGGGACCAGAGAGCCAGGCTACGATCATCCTGTGCCTTGTCCATGATGACAGTGATACGGTGGCAGAGCTTTCCTGGTACGTCCCAATATCCCCTTGTTCCCTACCGAAGCAGAGCAGGCGAAGTGCAGCTCCAGCTGTCTGTGCTCTGCTCTATCTGGGGAAGTTCTTCCTCTTCACCTTCATCTGGGGAAGCATGAGTGATCCCATCACACATCGGGCAGGCTTGCATCAGGGGTGGCAAGTACTCAATGCACCTCGAACGGGACGTGTCGAACGGGACGTGTCCAACGCAGCACGTGCCTGAAATGGGAAATGTGAGGGGCAGAGACGCACGCCAGCACCGTGTCTCTAGGGCAGCAGCAGCGTCCCAGCTAAGCTGGGTGGCTTTGGGCCATTCCATGTTGTGGGTGAAGGAGCTTCACTCTGTGTATGGCCAGAAGAACCCAGCATTTCCTTAACTGCTGGGCCATCTACGGACACACAAGCTCAAAGCATTAACAGACAGCAAAGATACAAGGTGAGGAGCCTTTCCTTCCCTCTCTGCCTTTGCAGGATATGCTATGACTCCAAAATTACAGAAAAAATAGCTCCCGTTATATGCTCCAAGCCATTTGAAAAAACGAAAAACAGAGGCAGTCTGATGTTGCAAATACACACAGGGCTGCTGAGGTTGAGCAATACTGCTTGGTCAAACACATCTAGGCCTTTTCCCTTCCTTTTCCCTTCTTCCCCTGTCCCTCTCTCTTCCCTTTGCTAACACTTCCTGCACAAATGTCTGCTCATAAATGTGCTGAAAAGTAGGGAGGTTTTCAGTTTGTCCGGAAAAAGGATTTTTTTTTTTTTTTCCGTTTTGCTGATGTGTTTTGAAAGGATGCTTTCTTGGTGATACATTTCTTCTGTTTGTGTGGTTTTTCTTTCATAAATGCTCAGGAGATTGCCATTTCCTGAATATGGCCAGGGCTGCCCGTGGTTCTCCATGCTCAGAAGACACTTAACCACTTACAGTGATGCTCTCCAACTTCTGCCTATACCTTGATGAAGATCGTTTGAAGCGTTCTGGCTTCAAAAAGAATTTTGCTCTCTTTTCTAGATTCATTTATGAAACATTTAAACATTGTGWCTACTTCAAACACAACTCGGGGATTTCAGAAACCAAGGTAACTTCTCCTATTCTGTAATCTTCTCACCACAGTTCAGGTGGAGTGGAAAAGGCTGAGACGGAGGAAAATATGTTTATTTTTAGCTGAACATGACTGAGATGGTACTGCAGGAGAAATCAGAATGCACAGGGGCCCATTAGAGTTGTGTTTCATCCAAAAGCAAGCATTTTTTTCCCTCACAGCAGAAGATGTGGAACAAGAAGAGGAGTAAGGATGAGCAAGAAGGGGATCCAAGTAATTTGTGCAATGGGAGGAGATGTGAAATCTGCCACCGAAGGGCAGGAGGGAAGTAGCGGGAGGGACAGACACCTCCAGCTTCAGAGAGCCCACAGACAAGGAGGATGAAGCCCAGATAAGCAAAGTCTTGGTAGATTGGGAGCACCAGCTAGAAGGAACATCAGGACATGGAAGGGCTGTTTTTTGCTCATGGAGGAAAGGAGGGATTTAGGCTAGGATGGCTCCAGAAGAGAGGCTGAGGTGATGTTGTGGCTGTCAGGGGCAAAAGGGGAGCGCACTGCTGGGACACAGAGCTTTTAAAACATCGGAGATGCTTCATTTCCCTGATGTGTGCATTTCAAATRAAAAGCATGTGGCCTTCCATCAAAATATTAGAAGCAAATGCAGGATAGCAGTGTTCAAAAATGGAGAGCTAAAAGCCAGAAGAGAAGAAAAGCTTTAGTTAGAAGAAGAAAAATAATCTTGAAGAGTGTAAGAGTTCACAGTATTAACAAAAGACAGAAGCTGTTTGCATAGCAATCAAGTAGTTATGTACTATTTTCTCAGACAGAACCACTTAGTTAAATTGCATTTGACTTCCCTTTATTCTGTGCTTTGAATTTATTTCCATCTTCAAAAATATTTTCAGCTCAGCTATTGAGGAAACCTACAACTCCAACAACAGGGAAATTAAACACACTGCAGATTAAAATGCAAGGTGCATCCTCAGGGCTCCAAGATGCCCGGAGCGCAGCTCCAAGCAGGGGATGGGCAGGCCACAGGCAGCAGGAGGCCGGGAAGAGCTGTGACTCAGTCCCAAAACTCTGACTCATGACGCCTCCCTTCCTTCCTCTTTGCTCCAGCAAAGGGCTAGGGGCAGGAATTGTGTTTCAGCCTGTGCCTTGGCCACTAGGAAATCACTGCCCACACTACGAAGGAAAAGTTGCTCCATTAGCACAGAGGAGTTAAAGCTTCTCCTAAGCCCACGTTTCTTCAACTGATGTGATCCAGGGTAAGAGAAAGCTGGAAGGTAATACCTATATGTATAGGTATATATTTCAAAGGGCAGATGACTGAATGAGACAAGTTTTTCCTTGGCCTTGCTTGTTTGCATGTGAATGTGGTCTGAGTCACAATTTGGCCATAAAGTTGTCCACAGCTCATATGCTGAAAAATCAGTAGGATTAAAGTCAGCATGGTCGGCACAGCCAGCTGAAGAGCTATTTCAGACTGAAGCCATCTGCCCAAAGGAAGAGCAGAGGTGAACTCACGTGGTTTGGACACCGGGTAGACTCCTGGCCTCCCTGAAGTCAGCAACCTCCTGTTGTTTACAGCAGTCATGATTACAACCCAAGGTTTTTTGTTTGCATTTTGTTTTTTATTATTAAGGTCTTGATTTTTCCCTAAATATTAAAAAGGTGCTAACCCTCAGTCCTAGAAAGGCAGAGGAGGAAGATCTGGAAAGGGGAGCAGACACTCGGCTCACTCCCTGAGGATAGGCAGGGTGGGCAAAGCCAGCTCAGGGTTTTAAAGGCAGGTGGGAAGCAATGCAATTTGCTTCCCCCAGGCTGAGGATGCTCCCAGGAGCTACCAGGCTCACACTTTCCTTCCCCAGAGCTTCCCAGCAGCAGCTCCAGCAACAGTGAAATCATATCCTTTGCTGGAGCATCTGAGCACTCGCGGCAAGATAACACTCCCCACATCGAAAAGAATCTGCGACTTATAGCTGTGCTCTTGAGCTTTTCACTGTATTTAACTTGAGCTCAGTGTGATGAAATCCTTGCTAAAAGAGATGCCTCAGAAATAGACAACAAGAGAACTGGCCAAACCTAACTCGGGTGTTGATTTTTGTCTTTGGCTTCAGAAATAAAGTCACCCACAGCTTCACATGTTATCTGGCAAAATGATGACTTAACCACCTGGGGAAGCCTGAACAAAGAATTATAGGGAAGCTCAATGTTTACACTTTTCAATATATGACCATCTGCCTGCATTTAACCGATCTATTTAAGGCATCTATTTAAGATGGATTATTGACTGGAATAAAGTTTGAATAAGCAATATGGGAACCCTGAGGACTGGGGACTAGCCTCGCTGGAGGAAGAGCCAGGAGCAGGAGACCTCCAAGTCCCAGGACAGTGAGGGAAGTGCTGTTCTCTCTCCACAAATAGTGCCATAAAAAGGCAGGAGACCACGCAGACAGGGCTGACAATGGCCATACTGAACACAGCCAAAAAGCTGGAGCTACAATTATAGCAAAGGAAAGTAGAAGACCAGGACAGTATGTTCCTCAGCAAGTTCACCCCTCAGTTTTGCTTTGCCTACTTGTTTTGCTTTGTTTCAGAATTTATTACTCTCGAGCAAGCAAAAGAATTGGATCTTGGGAGCGCCGTCTAAGCGGCGGCAGTGGGAATGACATTAGACAGACAGAGAACTGAAACAAAACCCCTTGAATTCCCGGTATCATACTTGGAACTGCAGGCAAGGCTTGCTGGAAAAGAAATATAGCGGAACTGAGACGAGAGACCATGTTTTAAATTAACTCCTGATATACACGGCTGAAAACACACCTAGAACTCCTCCTAACACSGGAGAATTTAATTCTCTGATATCCGAACAGAGCTCCCACAACAGACCTCGCTCTAAAAATCCACTCCACAACCTTTAGGGCTTTCACTTCGGTGCACACTGAATTTCTTCCCCAAGCCTCAATCCACATGTGTGCAATTTGGGCTGTAGTTTAGCCTATCTCAGCCTGCRGCAAGGTCCCATATAACTGAGGCAGTATTATTCAAAAGTGAATTGTGCAAATTCTGAGGCCATAAGAGGAAAAAGTCAGAGCTTTTCTATATGACTCTACTGGATCTACAGTTTTTATATGATTCACAGCTTATTTGAAAACGTTAGCTTTTATATAGTTGTTGTACRTATAGTATTATACATAAGGCCTGGTCTCTAGCAAACTACCGCTACTAAAATAAAATTTTGACAAAAGCTTCATTAACCCCCACTGATACTTGCTTCAAACCTGTAGAGGCCAGTAAGGGACTTCTACTCCTCAGAAGAGAACTGAATAGATAATAGATATTAGAGCTTAAGATTGAGGGGGGGGGTAGGGGGGGAAGGAGTACCTACCCTAGGTCTTTTGCAGCAAACACTAACATAAAAATAGGGTAACTTCCAAAATAATACCAAGTGAAATTGGGTCTCCAGGCATTTTCCTAACAGAAAAAATCATGGACGGATCCATGCAGGACTCATTTCCACAACGCAGATGAGCTTTACTGGAGCCCACTGGAAAATGGGCTCCATAGGCAGCATTGCTACATTTCCACCGACAGCAGACATGGGCACAAACATTTAACATCTAGGCCCAGTTCCGCAATGGTTAGTACCACTCTTGGAAAACTGTCCTCCTACAGGCCACACAGTCAGCAGCACAGCACGCAATTACATCCAAGCTGTTAAAACATATGCTCCTATACATATACATAAAGACATATCCCCACAACGAGGCCAAACCATGCTCCCCACTGAAAGAAGAAGAGCCCCGTGCTCTTCTTCAAAAACTTTGATCTAGATGGAGAGAAATGTGCGGATGGAAACTATAGACACAACTGGATGCCAGACAATTTTCACAAGGAGAGGAAAAAGCAACACATCAAAAAGCTTCCATAGGAACAAAAAGATGTATCTGTAGGCTTAACAGAGGGGATGCTTCTGAAGAAAGGGGTCACTGTGGATAATTGTCAGTCAAAAGATGGTTTTCCATGAGGGAAGGAACTACCCCAGAGTAGCTGGGKCTCTCATTTTCGGCTCTCCAAAATGAAAACCTCTGATTTACAGAGAGCTTCCAGGAGGCAGTATTTTATCAGATGTTTCATGGTAATAAATCATGTCTTCTCAAGGCAGCTATTTAGTGTGATAAATATCCTTGAGATCTCTGCAGGATGTCAACGTACCCCTCCCATTAAACCGTGACAGAAAAAAAAACTGAAAAATCTGGTACCTATTACAGACTGACCCCTTATCTCTGGAGTACATTAAAAATAATATTTTTTTTTCTTTAAATGGTGTCACCCCATCTTATAGAGCACTGTATCTTAACATTTGTTCTTTAATGCCAAGCAAAATCCTGACTGACCGAACCACCAGTTCCCAAAGATGAGTCCTGGCTGCAAGAGGGATGCTGCATATTTACACACATACAAAGGGAAATGAAAGAGGAAACACCCCAGAATGGATAACCAACACATAAAAACCTGACAACTAGATAATTGATTTAATTCAAAGGCCAACATCCCTCTCTCCTAATGACATTACCAGCAATATTACTCTATCGATATTATCCAGTCATTCCAAACCCCTTTATACGGCTGCAGAGTTGGGTCCTGCTTTCCCAAATAAGGCCAGTTCTACTTGCAGAAGTGACACTGCTGAGTTTTGTTTACGACTCAGGCACTTTGGCCTTTAGCCACTGTTTTCAGTGTGCCTGTAAACGCCAGAGAGCTACACCTCAACATCATTAGGAAGAACTAGAAAGTAAATAGCAGAAAGAACACGAAGTATCCAGAAATAATGGGTGTATRCAGCAAAAGAAAATGGAAAAGGCATGCTGTATAAAGAACATTTTCCCCATAGCATAACAAAGGAGAAAAAGAACATGAAAGATAGCTACCTCTATTTCTTACATTCACAAGTAATGTGAAAAAGTATAGAAAATGAATACAGGTCTTTTTCTCATCATAAAAGAGTCAAAGATATGCAAGATGATGAAGCATTTTGGGAGAAGGACAGAGTCAAACTACTACTCTGCTATGGCATTTTAAAGTCAGAGAAAACTGCTTGCAGTGTCACAAATATATCACATTTTTCAAATACTGGGAAAACATTAGCTGTATTTTCACGACAGCTATTTTCTCTGCTATTACAAAGGGAGTGTTAAACAGGTGTATTGCACTCCCTTTACAACTGTGATTAATACTCCTAACTAGAAAATTCTCCTGCGAGGAAAACATTTATGTTTTTGCTGATGGGAGGCTAGCCAGTAGCAGGCAGGGATGCAGAGCAGACACAGGTGATGATCTTGGCTACTATCCCAAATGCAAATTCCAGGGGAGCCTTCTGTGCCCCACATGCACAGCTGATAAGGTGGCAGATGGGAGAGCAGTTAAGTCTTAGTATCAGCACTGCAAAGCCCTGGCTGCTTTGCGTGCACAAGAGCTCATAAGGGAAGCTGTTCCAGCTACAGGTGCACTAAATGTCCCCTCCCCAATACAGAAACCTCCTCTGCTTTTCTGCACTGGCAGCAGGATCAAAATGTGAAGGACTTGACTTTGTATTTTGTGTGTAGGGGGGGCGGTTCTTTTTTCCTGATTTTGTTGACGTTGTTTGTTCCCTGTTCAGCCTCAAGACTTCCCAGCCCCAAGGCTTCCCCTGCTTTGGGATGAATATGTGAACATAATGAGAATGTGTAAGAGTTGGCCACATAGTTGTCAAATAGTAATCTGATCAACTTTTAAGGCAATATGAAACCTAACTTGTCTTCAGCTGCAGAGTATTGTCCCATCTATATCCCATCTATACATTTCTGTGTATCCGCAGACACCAAACAAGCCACGTGCTGTGGATTAAGTAAGTACCAGCACTGGCTCATTAGCAAAAATAGCTTGGCTGATTGCACCTTCCTACAGMTGCTAGCTCTTGCAGTTCTCTCATGCCACTCACAAGATGACCAAAAACTTGGGGTATTCAAAGCCTTAATTTTCCCCACATGATCTGGCTGCGTCGAGATGAGTGTGAGCGCAGTCCCTGCAGGCCAAAAGCAGCCTTGGGCCTCTCCGAGGCGCTGCATAACTGAAGCGATCCACCTGCTCCAAGGCCGCTTCCCAGCTGTGYAGCAGCAGCCCGTGCCCAGATGTGATCTCCAGGAGCCTTCTGCTACGGCAGCCCCCGTCCCGGGCGGCTCGGGAACCATCCCTGCAGCCAGCCTGTCTATGACGTTCCATGGAAAACAAGAGCTCACCAGAAAGTTCCAGCAGTTCCTTCCCRCGAGCTACAGTAATTCTGCTTCCAATCTGTTGTCCAAGCACTGCTAATTTCATTATCCTTTTACACATGGTAATGAGACACATGCCAGTCGTGTGGCCTTTCCCAGTCCCCTCGGGGGCCTGATGAATATATATCTCGCATAATTAAGGAGGGCCTGTTTTGGCATACAAATTCATTAGTGTTCTAATATAAAAATGCACAAAAGGGGAATGAATGTTTCATGACAACTAAAATAACCCTTTAGTGCTGAAAAAAATTGACCGCACTCAAGCCATCAGTCTAAGTGGGCTTGTTTTCTGACAAAGTCAGCGTTTAAACATCCCCTGAGCRCACTAATAAAGACTAGTTGAGTATTTGTAAAATGACAGCTGACAGTTTCTGGCAGATTTCATCCAGATCCCAAATGTCTTCTGATGCTCTGTCCTGTACATTAATCYTATCATAGATATGAAGAGAAGATTGACATGAGTCTCTCTTATTAGTGTAAAAAAACCCTCTGCTGTCAACACGTTTGAAATGGAAGCTGGAGCTTCAATTTGAATGCTGCATCCAACAGGCTGATGACGCTATCACCTTTTTTTATTTTTAAGGCATAATCCAAATGCAGCCATATTTCACTGTAGAAGGATTTTCTTTCCATATCCTCTAAGAAATCAAGAGCTGATTTGGGCTTCTCTAATTTTGGGGAGGAAGAAACAGAGAGATGAAAACTCTGGAATGTTGTGAGGTACAGAGCAGGTAGGGACTGCTTTGCCATCCTTTAATGTTTGTTACGAGGACCTCTTAGTCCTGTATTAAAATGTACTGTTGCTCTAGGGCATCGACTTCTGTCCTTCTGCTAAGGAACCTGGATCTATCTTATCCATATCATCCACCTGAGGGACAGGTGGGCTGCTCTTGGCTCCCCTGAAGTCATCTCTTCTCCAGTCTGCCTCAGTAGAGCTCCTCCAACATCTTCTCACCATGCCAATGATCCAGCACRTTAACACACTCATGGCTCTTTGCTGCAGTTCATCATCATCTTTCACTTTCATAAATAGTTTTCTTTCTGCAAGCATTAGGAAATACTTTCCAAACTACTACATGGTGTGATTAAGCTCAGCTGCTTTAAAGTCCTTGATTCCCAAGAGGGCTCTGGCCCAAGAGGATGAGATTTGAGAGCCACAAGATCTCTTGTGCTGTTATGCCTGCCGCTCATAAGGTACAGAGGCTGGAAGAAGCAGGCTTCTTAAGATGGACAAAACCTTGGCAGACGACTTGATCTGACAGTAAGAGGTATTTGAGCATGGGAGTGGGAATAGTATCACACAGCAGGAGAGAAGAGCAGACTGAAAACAAATGATGGATCATGTGGGGAAGAAAAGGTGGAAATAAATCAGGATGGSAATATGGGAGGCTAGCTTTGACCACCATGTCCATTTCTCCATGGACATTTAGCCAGAAAAGTATCACAGAGTCACAGACTGCTTGAGGTTGGAAGGAACCCCTACAGATCATCCAGTCCAACCCCCATGCTCCAGCAGGGACACCCAGAGCACGGGGCMCAGGGCGGCATCCAGGCAGGTTTGGGAGATCTCCAGAGAAGGAGACTCCACAAGCTCCCTGGGCAGCCTGTACCAGGGCTCTGCCACCCTCACAGTGAAGGAGTTCTTCCTCATATGGAGATGGAACTGCCTGTGTTTCAAAAAAATATGCTAAGGTGTGTGTGTGTGTGTGTGTGTGTGTGTATATATATATATATATATATATATATATAAAAGTATGCTAAATCTCAAAATATTATAAAAAGGATATTAAACCTCATATGTGTAAAAACTGGAGGTAGGACAAGGAAGTGCACCACCAGAGGAACAGGCTGGTACAGACAGCTGGTGCTGAGGCGGAGAAGAGCACAAGCTCACCTAAAGGCTGTTCCTTCTGGAGTTGAAACAGGGACCTCAGAGTTTCCAAACAAATGAGCTATGAGCACCCGCCTGTGAATCTCACTGCCAGTCTGGACCTCCTCCACCACCATAGCATAGAAACCATGAAGTAGCAGTGCTGGATCTTGCCCACTTATCAAGCATCAGTCAGTCTGTACTGTGGGTGCATCAATTCAGCCCTGCCGATAAGCGAGGTAATACAAGGGCATACACAGGATCCATCTCTTTGTAAAGAAGATTTTAAGTGGTCAGGCTAACTACTCCTCTAATTTCCCCACTGATTATAAAGGGAATGAGAATGAGGGATTCTCATTTAGAGGCAGGTGATCTAAACGAGATGAGAAAAATTTTTACTATCAACCAATCTGGAAGCATTTCAGCTCCTGTGTTTTACTGTGTGATTTCTCTGTCAGGATCACAGCACCAAGTTTGAAAATGCATTTTAAAACAATTGTGGAGTTGTTTATAATCAGACATCCRTAAAACACTCATAAGGTAAGCTGTGAGCAGAAAACATTAAATAAACCCTTCCAACCATACTAAGAGGAACAAAAAATCAGTTTGAGAAACAGAAACAGCAGGGAAATGCAGCTCATGAGCTGGCATGGAAATGTCCATAGAAGAGATCTGCTGCTTGTAAGAACCAAGCTTATCTGAAAGGGCATGATGCCATCCTTTCACCAGATGACAGAGTACTTGCCAAGGAGACAGGGACTCTGCAATTAAGAAGCTACTGGGAATATAAAATCCACTTTTATATATAATAAAAAGGTACAGRCCACAGGAACCAGTTTTATATATAATAAAATAAAAGGCACAGGCCACAGGAACTCTTTACTTCCCTGCAAGTTCTTGAATGTAACACTGGCCTTTCAGCCAGGGCAAAGGAAGACATAAAGAGCAAGGCAGATCAAAATAGTAGTATTTCCAGAGGAGGGTAACTTTTTCACTCTTGCACTCTTCACACTTTTTGATAACAAGAGGGAAAATTAGCTATCAAACAGGGTTTGTGTCAGGGATACTCTTGAGTCCAGAGGCTGAAAGATTTGTCCTTGGAAAAAAAATTAGCTCGGTCCTATAAGCGAAGAAACTTCTGATGAGCGTGAGCTGACGTTCAGATCCATGGCAGAAAGCCACAAATGCCAAAATGAACCCAGGGAACCCGAACAGAAGACAAATTCAAGGTCACCCAGCTAGCAGAGTGCAAACAGCATGGCTAAAACTCCTTGCCCATTGACAAGCTYGAGCGCAGGGTTTAGTTAACTGATAAACACTTAAAGACTATGAAATACACTTTAATGCACTGGCTTGTGAGTTAATGAACCAGTGTGTTCCTCAAGACAGACTCAGAATACCTTGGCTGCAGTTGCTAAGCCTTTATGGTTTTATTTGATTCATGTGCCATGTGCTGTACTTTCGAGCCAGGTATTCTTGCCGCTTCTCTGACTTTTTAAAAGCTCCTGGACTTTTGTGCAATGACAAGTGTGAAATTCCCAGAAATCAACTTTTTTTTCTCCTTTTCTGATGCCTTCTCATGACAGAACTACTCTCTTAGCTCTGTTTTGCCTCACTACATCATGCCCTTGCTCTGCTCAGTGCTTCTTCTCTGTAAAAGCTGCATCATGTGTTAATAATGCCTTCCCACAAGTTCAGAGTCGTGACACCCATCATAGCTCCAGTGTGCGTGCTAGAGCACCCCAGTACCAGCTTCCTCCTGCTCCAGATGCAGAAGGTCTCTTGGGCCTTCTCCTCAGTTTAGAGAGTGCCAGCCCCAGCCAGGAGACGCTGCYGGCTGCAGCAAACTTGAAAGCAAACTAATGGTGTTGGAAACTCTCCTGCTCTAATCTCTATTTAAATTAGTAACTAGAGGCAACACACCAGGAGCTTTTCTAGGCTGCTTCCTCCAAAAAGCAAATCAAATCTCCAATGAAATATTCAGTGTTTGGAGGCTGAGCGTGGAGTGCTGCGAGTCTGAGCGCGGCCCTCCGAGCACCCTGAGGAAGCACTTTCCCTCAAACACTGGGAATGCAGGCAGGTCACGTTGACACCATGTCCACTTTTATTTGTTTTAAAGTTCGCATCACTCCGTGTGCACGCCAAACATGATCCAGGGCAYGGCAGGGTATTCCATTGGACATCCCTTCATCCATGCCTTTCTCCTCTTCTTTTTGCCCGGTGCTAAGCACTGCTTAGGACTTATCTCATGGACTGAGCAAGCTGCTATCTGAACCTTCCTTTCCTGTTGGCCACAGGCCCCCCCAATCCCATTATACCTGGACCATCAATAGTGCCACAGGTCCCAAGTCAAGGCTTCCAAGAGCCAGTGGCTTCTATGAGGGGGACACAGGAACCTCAGCTCTGGCAGCAGTGCCAGCGCTGGCTGGCAAAGATGTTTTCAGAACAATAATCTTGGCAGCTTTGGGGAACTTCAGCAAAGCTGGCGGTGATGGCTGAAAAGTGGCCAGGCAGATTTGCCCAAAAGAAGGAAATGGGATGTGGAAGGGAAGGGAAAAATAAATTTAAGTACATATTCTAATTTTCTCACACTTTTTTCTTTTGTTCTCAGCCTTTCTTGACATTGAGGAAGGGAAGGACGTTGTTTTGAGTGGCATGCCCCATCCAAACAAGCCATGCAGCAGTAACAGAGCAGAGGGACACGTAAAAAGCACATCCCGCCCAGGCTGACCCAACAGACCAGCGCAACGCCTAGGGGGCACAAAACCTGCCTAAACATATATCCTGATGAGCCCTCGAGCAAAACAAAGTGCATCTTAGCGCAGATTAAGGCTCAAACAGAAGATCTGGGTTTCATGCCTGAGGTCTTCCATGCACCAGTCACACAGCTTTAGATGCCTCTTTGCAATGCTTTGTGCAAGCAAACCCAGCAGAATTCATAAGATTAAAGCTCTTTCATGTCTAAAAGCCATAAGCTCTGCCCCCCCAGTACAGCTCCTTGGTGAAACTCAGTGCTCCTTCAGAGAAAAATACATTAATCCTCTGGAGACATTTCAATATTACTATTAATTTCAGCTCTTGCTGTTCATAAAATGAGGAGAGGAACAATTGCTTTTCCCTCCTGATTGCCATGAACTGCAGTGTTCTAACATTTGTAAGTAGTTTGTGGACCTCACGAAGCGGGTGTTGCAGAAGCCCCAAATGCTGCTGTGAGTGCTGCGTTATTACAGCAGTCAAAATACTTGGTGCTCTCAGCCAGTGTGCTTAAACTTCTCTGGGGGAAGGGAAAGCAGTTAGTTAAATGAAGATAAGAAGCCAAACTACAGCCTTATTTTATATGGAAAAAAAAAACAAATACAACTTAGTAGGGGGAAAAATCAAAAACCTTTTTTTTAAACAGTGCCGTTCAAAATCTTTTTCACACTGCAACAGTCCCTCTGCATTTCCTGATGGAATCTGGAAGAAAGTCTGAAATCCATGCAAAACTGCTGTTCTTCCACTACAAATGGCTGGGCAAGATAAAGGGAGCAGTGGTGGAATCACAGAACAGCCCGTTTCACATTATTTTCCAGACCAAGAACACATGCAAATAACTTTTATATCAAGAAAGCCTTCTTATATTTATATTTATATTTACCAATGTAGTCAAACTCCGGAATTGCATTTAGAGATAGTTTTAGCTACCAAATTCATTTCTGTAAATCTCACAAACCCCACAGAGCCTGGCAGACCAAACATAGGCTTCAGTCTGGCTTTTGTTTTACTTTTTTCTTGMCTCTAGCAAGAAGGATGTCCCTCAGTGTCTAACCCCCAAGCATGCCCAAGTGACATGCTACAGCACGGTTTCTCATTCAGGAGAACTTTGCTCTGCAACGTCATGGAGAAGGGCCTCTGGAAGGCTCTGCCTCTTCTGCTGCTTGTTTTTCAGGCCAAGGTCGACAGTGTGAACTGCTGGCCTGGGTAGAGCAGTGTTGTATCTGTTCCATAAAGCACACGTGATTATTCCAGCAACTAGTCTCAGGTCCCAAGGACAGGGCTTTTATATGACAGCAGCTTCCATAGCTCCTGGTAGATCTTGTCACATCAGAGAACGGCCTAGGACCCACTTATTTCTTGCCCCCTAGGACTCACTCACTTCTTGCCCCCTAGGACTCACTTACTTCTTGCCCCAGCTCAGGACCCTTTCTGGCTCCTGCAGACCACTAGAGGCCAATGAGGAAGACTCTGGGCCCCAGCAGGGAGCCCATCAAGGGACAACCACACTTGTCTTCTGCCTAGGACACCCGGGAGCAGACACCACCTGCAACGCATGTGTTGGCCCACAGCATCATGGCAGCACGTGCAGCAGTGCTGTGGGCAAAAAACCCCCAGCCTTTTCCCACCGTTTCACTGCGTAATGTTGTCACATGGCCCAGGCCAACAACATCATCCCTCTCCTAGCTGCCTCTTAGGGACCTGCCCCTACGTGCTGCTTTATTTGGAGGCCATGGGAYAAATGGGTAGCCCTGGTACATGGGTACCAAATACTTGCTGCAGTTCTGCTGGCACTAGGCAAGAATAAGGGACATCCTGTGCTCAATTCCRTGGCAAAGATGAGGTTTTATCCTTGCCCTTTTCTGTCATTTCTGTGTATAAGCACTTGAATAAAGGGAAGCCATTATAAATCATATTATACGTCATGTGCTACATTTCACAGGAGACAAGTAGCCAGACAAACCCTTGTCAGATCCATCCCACCCCAAGCAGGAGACGCAAGAGCTAAGGGATGGGGCTCAGCTCCAGGCCCCCCATGCTTGTTCTGCCCCACTGGACYCACTCTCATTAGGGGCAAGGTAGGTGGGCACGCAGCTAATGAAGGCATCAGCCACACACGTGGGCAGATGGGACCATCAGGACCGACACCATTCCCAAGCCAGGCCATGGGGAGGACGCAGCCCTGTCCCAGGATTCGCTCCCAGGATGTATCTCACCACGCCAGCCAAGTCATAAAATTTAGGTCCAGTTACATGCTAGTTGAATCGATTTATTTTGAATTGATTTATTTTATTACTGTATACTATGCTTCCCCTTTCATGTTGGCATAATAAATCTGCCACAAATACCACAGCTYGTCCAGCAAATCTGATGAAGGAGAATGCAACTTTTGTTGGCAGAGGCCCAACACTAAGCCCTGGCACCCACCAACCCCTTGCCTGCTATAGAGGAGAGCATGAACGGGCCTTATATGAAACTTCACTGTGGCGGTAACTCAACTACTAAAACATCACAGAAACAGTAAATGAGAAAACCAAAACATTTTTCTGTTCTTCCTGCAAAGCAGAGGGGAAGAACCTGTTCCTTGCTGAGGGTCGAACAGGTCTTTCAAAGCCTTTTGGCAAGCCACATATGAGCACGCCCCAAAATATACCCCGCTTACAAAGAAAACATTAAAACATTGAACTCCATTCCACCTCCCCCAGAGAAAAGTCATCAAAGATAAAGGGCAGGGTAAAGAAGACACCAGAAATAAAACACTGGACTTCTCTCTCACAGATCCTCGTTGCTTGCTTTCTAAAGAAGAGGAAAGTGTGGAATATGTGAGGATCAAGTAACACGAATTCTTCAAGTAAGAGAAAAAGAGCCTCAATGGGTTGTTAGGAGAGATGTCTGTAGAACGCTAGGTGCCCAGAGGTGAAAAATGGATCGTTATTTACTGTTACCCAGAATATGAGAACTAACATGAATAAAAGGAAAACAGCAAGCAAATATTCTAGCATAAATGAGACATCTCTTTTTTAAACAACGCATAAATAATACCCACTGCGACGTGGTGTGCAGCTGTCTAAAGCATAAATGGGTTCAAACAGAGTTAAGCAAAGTTACAAAATAGAAGCCTTTCACCAATTAATAGTTATGGAGGCTCCATTCCTTTAGAAAATCTGTGTCCACTGAAGTATTGCTGTATAATTTACCCCGGTTTATAATGTTTCTCCAAGTAACTACTACTGACACTGGGCTGAGGGGTTCCTTGGCCTTTTCTTGCACTCCCAGGTCTATATGGGAGTGAGACTGCCTCATCACAAAACACAAAAAAAGAAACATCACAATGCTGTGGCTTTATGAGACGAACTCGCAGATTATAGCTAGGGCTCAAGGTCTGTTCCCATTTTCATTAACATCTTATAAATATTAAAACATCAAAACAACTCACTTGAATTTGTAAATTGTAAGCTCATCACCATTCAGAAATGCACCTTTTGTTAACCATGCTATCTGACAAAACTCATTATGATTTATGCAAGCTCAGTAAAAGCCACCGTGTCACTGCTTCCAAAATGGCCCTAATTGCAATATGCAACTCTTAGCTTTATACAGATGCTAATCATTATAACTGCAAGGCAAATCAGCACAATATGACCAAAGGAATAAATTTTACTGCATATAGAATAGCAGCAACAACAACAAGGAGAAAAAAACAAAACAAAACAAACCACCCCATACTAGTAGGTTTTCCAGAGTCACAGTTGCACAATGTTAATTCCATACACATGATGCTAATAGAAAATAATCCCCTGGAAATTAATTGCCACTAGACATTAATAAGCACTTTGTTAATTAAGCCGATAAGCCAATTAGGCCCAAGGTGAACTTGAGGGCAATCAGCTCCTTAAATAGTGTCCATGTTAAGTCTTAGAAGTGTGCTTTATACATTTTAAGAAGGCTTGTTTGGGAGTCTGGGTTTGGAGGGACTGCTCCTCATCAAGCTGCTGCACGCAGCCAGGCCAGCAGCCAGAGCCATTCCCACCTGGCAGCTTCTCTGTGCYTTGGAAAACTCATCATTAAGAGGTAGCTTCTCTGCGCAAACTTAATCAGAAAGCTAGGGGAAAAAAAAGCAATTTCAACCTGCCTCCCAGCCAAGATCCTTCTCCAAACTCATGTAAGGGCATGGAGAAGGGAAAGCACTTCCTTCTGTATCCAGAAATCACCATTGGTGTGGTGCCTTTCCATCCAAGAGGAGCAGGTCCATTCCCTCAGGTTTCCTGACAGGTAGCATGCAAGAGAGCAGGTGTGCAGCACCTTGCTGGAACTGCTCTGGGCACCACCAAAGAGCTTTCTCGCCCTCAAGCTCCTCTTGTTGCGGCTTTATTCTGTGTCTCGTCACAGGCCTCAACAAGCTCAGAAGCTGCACTGCAAAACATCAGACCTGCCCTTCTCCAGGGCTGCAACAAAGCAGCTCTGTCCACACGGTTAATCTGGCACGCCCCAAGCAGCCTCGTTCATTTCCCTAGTGGATCGCATCTGGAAAAGGCACCATTAGCATCCGCAAATTTGCTGACTCCGATAAATCTGACCCAGGTTTTGAGTGTGCATCACAGTGTCTTACACTTTGGGATCAGCCAGCTCAGCTCCACTTCCCATTCAAACCACAACTAAAAGCACTTGGGAAGCCCAGTAGAAAGAAGCACAGTTTCACATTGGGACATTTCCAGGTGATCAGGTGTAAGAGCCGAGAACACTGAACCCATTAAATATTTCAGCCAAGCTGGAGGACTAGCCCATGCCTTGTGCTTTTTCAGGGGCCAACCACGGCTGCGTGTACTTCATCGTTCCCATCAGAAGCACAGAGAGGCTGCAAAGGAGGGTATGCTAGAAAGTAATACATACGTAGTTAAAAAGGCCTTGCAATTTGCAGGATGTAAATGAGCAGCCAATTACTTGTGAATAATGACAAGTTGCTAAGTTGGAACATGTTCAGGTATGTGCATAAGTCTTGGTAATTGTTTTTAGTAAGTTAAGAACACTGCATCTCCTTGTACACAGCCAAAAACATTAATACTTGCATTATATTGCATTAATTGGTGTTTATAACACAGTATATCTTTTGAGTTTTCTTGTTGTCACAGTGAAAAAATTTAAAATACATCACCTTGATCAAGGAGTTTCAGCCTGCTAAAACACGGATTCTTCCAGAACAGTGGTCTAGGTTTTGCCTTTGTTTTTCTTGCCTTTCTTTTCCGAGTGTGTGGGGTTTCTTTTTCTCCCTTAGCAGAATATGGGAATAATGATGGAGGCTTGACTATGCATATAAATTGAATAATTTGCAATAATGCTCCAAAATGCCACTGGGATGGAATTCAAAGAGCTGTTTGCTAAAACAATTGTTTTTCTAAAAAAAAAAATAATTTCTGAAAAATAAATGCAGAAAGTGGCTAGATTGCTCAGGGGATTGAAAATGGCATATAGGGAATTTAATCTCCCGGTCACTGCTTCTGTTTCCACTTAGGCTGAAGAACAACTGGAAGCTATTTATGTGAGGAAGATATTCTGGGTCCCTGCACATTTTAACATGATAATCTGTGCTGAGGTTATGGCCAAGGTTGGAGTTCACTGAAAAGAATAGCAAAATCTTGATTTTACTGCATAGTCTGTAAGCCTTCTTTTTCTTAGACATTATTCTGATGAAGTATAAATCTTTCTATTTCTGTTTTAAAATATCCAATCATTTAATGATGGCTATTCTGAAGCAAAGCAACATTCATATTCTTAGCTGTAACTAGCACRGGTTACCCTTTCTCACACTTATGCACATTTTTGCTGATATTATCATTACTATTGATGTACTTTCATCAAAGCAATTGCAAAGTCAAGTTGGTCCTCCCTGTATTAGAAAAAGGTAAAAGACATTTCAAGCACTTAAATCAGACAGGAATTTTAAAAAAGGATGTTTTGTTTGTCATGCTGGAGTTCTGGTTCAATGATGGCTGAACTTCAGGCAGTTTAAGAGTAAATACACAATCACTTTACAYTCTTCATCCATTTATAAAAATACATTACATCCTTTTACATTACATAAAGCTGGAACATTTGGATAACATATTTCTGCCTGCTCACCTCTGGAGCAGTAAGGATGGGGCTGACGTTGCAATGCACAAGCTGCAGATCCAAGCAGAGCCTGCATATTCCCAAGCTTTGCTCTGTGCAGGGCAGATGCCAGTGTGCAATATTGTCCATCCTGTGCTTTGCATCAGAGGAAAGATGAGCAAATGTCGTTTAGGAAGGGGACATAAGGCTCTGCTGCTTCTGGAAGGGGAAAGGCCGTGTCTATYGGCCTTGGGAAGTCACCTCCATCACCAAGGCTCCCAGCCTGCTGAGGACAACATTCGCTTCAGCTCCTACCAGAGCTGACCTTTCCGCTGTGGGAAGCACAGTGAGATACCTGCTGCCCTGACACCTGCGTTACTGCCCTCTGAGTTCCCTTGGGTAGAAAGATGCTCTGCTTCAAAGGTGATATATCCCAACAAGGAGAGTAACACAAGTGCTCAGGCAGGTAGGAGAGCTCAGGTAACTTTCCCGAATGCCCTTCAGGATCAAGCAGTGAAACACTACGTGTTTAATCATGGTGAAGGGTAATAGAAATGAGGGAAACAGGGAGGAAGCTCAGTTGACTCCAGGCATGCTCTGTTAAATGCTATATGATATAAAAATGGCTTACAGCCCATGCAGCATACTTCCCTTGGATAAGGACCATCACACACTGAAATTAAAAGCAATTAGTGTCTCTTAAGGGATTAAAGAGAATTRTTTTTACAAAACGTTTCCTTTAATCTTTATCCTCTGCAAAAAAAAAAAAGGCAAAAAAAATGGAAAGACATTTTTAAGCAGAGTAGCATTTGTTTACATTTAGCACCTTAAGAGATTAGATTTGACTTTGAGAGTAGCTATTACAGCTGCAAAAAAGTCACTATTAAATTCACTAAATAACACTACTGAGACTGACTGAGATGACCAACACGCATGAACACAAAATGCCCTGTGCTCCACCAGCCCCAGGGCTGCTTCAGAACGGAGCCTGTGGCTCACACCAGAGCAGAGAGCACGGGTAGCCTGGACCTAAAAACCAGAGATGCTCTCAGCGTGGGTTTCAGCCCACCTAGGCTGGCAAATGGGAGTCACAATGTGTCCTCTGGCTACTGCCCACTGGAAAACCAACACGGGCAAAATCTCCAGGAGAAAATGCTGGTGCTGTTGCCATCAAGAAATGCCTGGCAGAAGGATGGAGACCCCACCATTGGGTCCTTACAGTGCACCCTGGACATGGATGGTGACCCTTCGTATGGTCAAGAGCTACCCCTTATAACCCTCGCTCCAGGGTATCCATGTCACAGGTCAGCACAGATGAGGGATTTCCCACCCTTAGCTTCCAGGTTTGGTGGAAATGCAAGGGAATTATAACGTATTTCTAAGGGTTACCCCAGATCTCCCAAAGAAAAAGGCTAACAACACTACCAACAGCTTCAAGCTTGTGGTATGTTTTATGGGCGCTTCCAAGCACCCTAAATCCATATGTGCACGGTGGCATCTTTAAAACATTGGAGCATTTAGGAATCTTGCATCGGCTATTAATGAACCCTCGCCCCACTGGGATACCTTGATGCAGCGCTGCCTAAGACCAGTATTGCATTCTGTGCTTTATTCAGTGGTTAATCTGAAAAATTGATTTACACACTAGCATCGAAGCAAAGAGCCTGACGCTGAGAACTCAATGGCCTACATTTTGCAACTCAAGAAATGGTTGCAGTGCTTTATTTATGAGCTGCTGGTTTAGCAGCAGCTTATAAAAATATCCATCAAAAGCCACAAAGATTAAACAATATTAAGAAATGAATTATAACTACTTAAAAAAAAAAAAAGCATTGCTAAATTTCTGTCTATCATTAAACCTCACAGCACCTCTGTAAACTAAGACCTTAGATAAAGATGAAGAGTTTGAAAAAGTACTGGAATTTCTTTGTCCTCTTTTTAGTACTTTATTAGTTTAGGTTCGATCCCAAATTGCATGATTTATGACCAAAGGCCCCATTGCTATACAGCAACACGATGTCTTCTAATGCTCTGCTCTCACAGAAACAATTTCGATATAATTGCTCTGCTGTACACACTGCCAAAGCACTACGGTGAATTGAGCTGGCCCTCATCTCCAAGGTTAAACCTTTGGAGCTAGCCGTCGAGTAATGCAAGTTAGTGTTTCTATAAAAGGCACTGGATTTGCCAGCTTGGGAWATTGTCCTTAATCACCAAATATCTCAAGGGCAAGAGCAGTTAGGTTTGCTCTGCAGCACTGCATAAACACGCTCCCTGTGACGGCCCAGCTTGCAGCTTGTTGGATCCGTGAGGCTGCCACTGCGGAAGGTGATGGGGCTGCCAGGGTTGATGGCTTCTGCACAAGCAGACATGTGCCSACAACGCTGGAAAGGAGGCTGGGGGTTTACGGCCTCTGTGAGTCCACTCCAAGACAAGATCAGCAGTGTCTGTCCTCCTGATGCTTGTCAAATCTCCCCTCAACAACCTTCAGCGACAGAGACTACACAACCTCCCCCGGAAAACCAATTTCCCAAAGCTTATCTATCATCACCAAAGTTTCACATCCACTGTCTAACCTCAATCTTCCCGTCTGCAATCCAAGCCGGCTACCTCTTATTCACAATGTACGTGGAGAAATATATGTGGGTAGCTTTTTTTGGAACTATCTTTGTGGAGAAACATTAAGCTTCAGGGATTTGAGATTGCTATATTATTTAATCTTTTAAACACTCCTTTGCTTCCTTCGCATCACTGTGATTAAAGAGATCTCATTATAGGACCACACACACACACAGATACACACACACAGAGGAAAAAGATGCAAGAATTATAAGCACGATATTAAAGAGCATATGGTAAACCCATTTATGTCTGTCTTTATAGAGCAGACCAGGTAGTGAATAGGGCTCGTTTCCGGGAGCTGCTGTGAGCCTTGACGTGGCTACATCTTTGGATAATGGTTTGAATGCTGAATGCTGTGTGACTAATTGCATATTTGATATTCATGAGATAAATTAATTAACTGCTTATTCCCAGCAAATAGCCTGGATTCAAATAAAGCTGTTAGGTGTGAGGTATGGTAGATGTATATGTGTTAAAAATAGCTCCTAAGGTAATATATATCAGCCTGCTACCAAAAAATTTAATTTAGCTTTGCCCTCAGCCAGGAGTCGCCTGKCTAACAGCAGAGATTATGTAATAGAGACTGGCTAATAGCAAAAGTATTCAAGATATTTTCTTTTTTTTCTTGTTTATTTCCATTTCATTTTGAATAGATATACTTTACCCCCTAAAACTTGCTACAAAATAACCAGGAAGGTGTCTGGTTTGGCTTTCATTTATCCAAAGCCTAACTTAAAGAGAGAGTTTAAAAAAAAATCCAAAAAAAATCAACAAAAGCAACAAAACAACAACAGCCCACTGAGGCTTAGTATAGGACTAAGGCTGTTCCCAGGTGAACTCCCCCGAAACATGATTTAGCTGGTTTGGGATGACAGTCTAATCTGGACTAGCTCTAAGGTTTTTAATTCCTCCAGTACGAAACTCCATTGCAGTAAGATGCAAAAACCTAAACGTAGCTACATCACACAATGTAGATAGTACCAGGGCTTGTGGAATGATGATGTTTTTAATTTCTCAGCTCTTCTAGCAGATGAGAAACCATCACGGTCATCTATATTTGTGTAATAGCACCTGGAGGTCAAGCACAAGGCCACGGTTTGAGGCCGGAGATGTGGAAAGGATGGGAATTCCACTTAGGGAAAGTGTGTGAGATGTTACAGATCAGAGGTTGGCCTCTGTTGAAACAAAAAGGGAAAAACCTATGAACCTCTGAGGGGTTTTTCTTGAATTTTTTGTGGATTTATGCAAATTTGCATATGATTTATATGAATTTGCATATTTTGTGGATTTATGTGAGTTCGCAAACATGAATTTGCAGATTATAGTAAAAGAAATATTTTCAGAATGTTCTTCTCAATGGATACTTCATTCTGAAAACATGTGAACAGAATACATCAGCACAGGATGAATTTGGGATTTTTCCTCTAAAACAAAATCTCTGCATCATTTCACAGAGCATTTCAAGTTCATCTCTCCTTCTTTTTTCCAACTGAAAAGGTTTTTGGAAGGGTTTTCCCACAGCCCTATCTGCTTGTGTAGCTGGTGCGCACTGCAGGACCTCAAGCTCCCGGARAACTCCAGAAAAGAATGGAAGGAAAAAGTCTCCATTCAGTGAAGAGGTAGATTTCACAATAAATTCAAGTGCAGAGTCATGGCATGTTGACTTAACTAAACGCTGCTGCCACTCCTTAGGGATTATGGTAAATACAGCTTAATGAAATAAAATTTATCAGCACCATCAGGAAATCCTGAGATGCACCTGCAAGCTAATCTCCAGAATATACAGAGGATACAATGATACGCCTCGTAGCAAAGCAAAAACAATCCGGTGGCTACTCTTCTTCTGAGAATAATCAAAGTTACCAGGAGGAAAAGGGAAGAATCSCATTTACAACTACCCTGACCAGGAGGTCTATGGAAGAGAACTATGTGCTATTCTTCTCTTGGTGGGCTTCATTGCTTTTGAAAAGAAACACTTGATGAGCCTAACTAAATCCTAAATTACACAGCTTAATTACTTTCTAAGGAAAATTTGCAATTTGCAAACAAATGACTTTTTGATTACTCTTTTATCTGAAAAAAAAAAAAAAAAACCTACATCAATTACATACCTTGCACTTCAGAATATAATTCTCCTCAAGCTGATTAAGCAACTTCAGCTGTGAAATTCATARCTGTAAATATAGTCACCTACAGCTTTTTTCAGGTGCAGACACAAATAAAAGATAATACTATTGGTTTCTCCCTTCAACACTAGCTTTTCATTATGGCAAATATTATAGGCAAATAAAAACCAACCTAGCCTTGAAAGATAGATTGAAAAAAAAAATACAAGCTCAAGGTTTCATTTTCAAATTTTCGAATCCATAGGCTGCTAAAATCAAAGTCCAAATATTCTTCTTTGTTCACGTGTATTAGTTGTTCAATAATTACCTTCAGCTTTTTAATTCACTTCACTTTTTGATACAGAGCTAATAAGTGAAATGTCTATATACATGTATGGTGATTTTTTAAAAAAAAATGTTGAAGTTGAGTTTCTACTCATATTTTCAACTTTCAGTATAGGTTACTGGGTAACTTTATAAAGTGACGTGATGCATAGGGATTGCTCAGTCCTCATGAACAGGTATTCTGAGTATTTTATAAATGGTATATTTAAACTTGGGTCTGAGGCTATTACTACTAAAGTTTCTCTTTTTTTAAATTTTGTCCTTCAAAAACAATATTCTTCAAAATATAGCTGTACAGCTCTTAAATCATGCACATAACACAGCAGGTTAAAGTCATTCTAATTTCTATTTTCATCAAATTCCCAGGCAAAGGGGGTTTTGGTCACCTCCTCGGCTCTCCTTGCACAGGTTCTCTATCACCTGCATACATAGCAGGTGCTCAATATGCACGAGAAGTCCAGCACTGAAATAAACATGGATCAGGTCGGGAATGAAATAAAGATGGTCAAATCTCCATGGAGATGCCTAGTTAGGAAGTCTTCCAAAAATATATCTTTTTTTTTCTTTTTATTTTGGAGCACCAAACTCACTGAAGGAACAGAAGAACAAAACCAAAACTAACCCGTCTGGAAGGYCCTCAATTCTCTGTTTATCGAACACCTGACTGGAAGCTTCTTATTTCCTKAATAAGCCAACAAATATAATAAGTAAATTAAAAATATATATTTTTAAAAGAGGGTTTCTTAGAAAAGAAGTTACATTTCCCCTAAGAACAGCACACTATTCCCATAATATATACTGCAGAGACTTAAGACAAAATTGGATTTAAGTAATTTCTAGAAAACACCCTCAAACTGCAGCTTCTGCTGCTGCTGCTAATATTCTTCCAGATGCTTTCTCTGAGCAGGAAGATGAGCAATAGCCCAGCTTGGGATGATCACAGGACTGGAGCACACATTTTCTCTAGACAGCTGCAGGTCGGACAGTGATGTGCCCTGGGAAAGGGGACCAGCACCAAGTCCAACCAAGTCCAGCGCTGCCAGACTCCCCGTGGAGCCACATCTGTGCTGTCACCTGTAGGCTTCATCTTGATGAATAAACCTACTAGGTTGCACTAGTGCTTCCATTCAACCTTTGCTGAGTGCCAGCAAATCATTAGGTCAGGCTAAAACAATACAAGTTATTCTCCTTGGGGACATTGAATTGCAGTTCGCAAGGACTGGCCAAATTTCTTCCTTTCTTCGTATTCTTATCTTACTCTGTTAAATACACCTGCCTAAGCTATTGGCGACACATTGCTTTGGCTATACCAAGCATAGAGCACGAGTGTGTATTATTACCATTCTCCTTTCCATCTTCTTCCTCTCTTAAACAATATATCTTGACCAAGGACCAAGGTTGGTGTGTCCATAATACAACCAAGCGATGGTTCATGCATAGAGGAGTCACCAACACAGAGCACTGCACACCTTGCTCAGTGCCCACATCGCTTTGCTATTGTTCAGGAGCTAAAAGTAATGGCACAGAGTTCTGTTTAATCAGCTCTACCTGATGTTAAYGGTATCAGGACTTAGCACTTCAGTAATTATTTGTGATTTATCCCGTGTACCCTGGAAAGCTGTGGGGGTGCTGCTTTTAGCACACCAGTCGCCTTGGCGGGTTTTTACATCACCTATTTCTGACGGAGCCTGGCCTGAGAGYAAAGCAAAGGCAGGGGCTTGGGTTTGATTTCTTCCTTTCTCCCACTGGATATTCCTGACACAGCTCCACTGCGGGCCCGAGGCTTATTATTTGCTGGAATAAATTCAGAGATAGAACCAGGGGGGTGAGAGCTCCGGGCTTTATCCACTTTGAATTCAGGGAACCTAATTCGGTTTACAGCACTGCTGCCCTTTCATATCACCAAGCTTTAACTTCCTCTCCATTTTCATCAGGTTTATCAAACCAAACTACCATCTGAACTATTTGAACATCAGAAATGAACTCACCTCTTTTCCTAAGTCTCACTGGGATGTACTCCACTGAGTATGAGTCACTTTTATTTCCAGAAGTGCTTCCCAGGATATCGACATCAACAGGCTTAGAAAACTGTGAGTCACAGCTGACTAACCACTGCTGATGGAAGGGACAGGGCATTGGCAAGGAGYCTCTCAAGGGAGCTTGTGATCTTATCAGTGAAAAAATATCCAGTTTAGTTGTGTTTTTCTGTAGCCAAAGGAGGAGTGAAAGGGGCCTAACACAGGACATTGACTTACACTACCCTAAACCAAATCCCATATGCTACTTGTCCTACTTACCATGCTATTTGGCAAGAAACAGCCTGTGGTCCATGGGCTGTGGGCTCTGGTGCACTAGGATCTTCCTGCATTGCCGTCCCGACAGACCAATATCGGTTACTGCAATGTATATGTCCAGCAAGGGTCAGATACAGTGTCACCAGCTGGAGGCATTGCATTTTTATGCACGCATCTGAGTTATTCACTTTATGGCAAACATTAATTTTAAAGAACCTCAGCACATGAATACTCACTTCCAGGGCAGACCCTCCCAGGGAAGCGCAGTCACCTGGCCTGGGAGCCCAGCAAACCCTCTTTCCACACTCAGGTTGCTACTTAGCCGTGTCCATTATCCCTAAAAGGAGCTTGCTTCTTCCTCGTGTTCTCACGGAGCGGTATCCTGGATACCACAGCCACTTCCCTGCCACTCCGAGCAGGAAAACAAGCAGCAAAATGATAAAGTGCGCCTTGGCAAGCATCAGCAAGTTCCCCTAACCGCTGTATATTCCTAAGTGTCCATTTTACTCACGTGTCCATTGCTGCAAGCACCTATATGGTTAAACATGAATATTGCATTAGGAGACCCACCTATGTCAAAACTAGGCCTACCAGTCCATACAAACCTGTTTTTCTTAGAACAACGTGTGCCATTAACTATTAATGAGCAAAGCACACCATGGAAAAAGTCYAAAAAAGTCAGCTGTTAAATCCACTAACTTAGGGCATCCATCAACTTATACTTTTTTGTTAATTATGCACTTTTTTGGTCTTCAGTCTAAAGAAATGCAGAGGGGTTTTTTTTTCCCATATAACTGAAAATGCCAATTTAACTAGGATATTTTTTTCCCAAGGAGCTTGACTGAGCTAACCTGATTGATGGCTATGATAAAGTGCTATGTGCAACAAGCAATGCATGCTAAGACATTACTCTCTACTGGTTTCATCTGAGTCATCWTTTTTTTATTCTTTTACCATTATTTTTTTCCTCTCCATGAATAGGACCTCTGCGAGGTTTTAAAATTTAGAGTAATCCATGCAAAATGGAAAGATAKAGGAAGAGAAGGTAGAACAGTTTGGGGAAATATCAGTGCTGCTGTCATTGGGGCAAAAAAAAGGAAAAGAGCAGAAGCAACAGCAAAAAAAAATCTTCTCTGAGTTTAATGGAGAACAGAAAGAATACGTGTGTGTGTATGTACACATCTATTTATATTTATGCATGCACACACAGTATATATAACTTCTAATCATTTTATCTCACCCTAGTGGACAGCAAATGAAGGAAAAACAATGTTGTGTTCTAAGAGCAGCAAAGAACAAGCAGAAAACTATCATACAGATGACTGACTGTAAATGTGTGAGTAGTACCAATAAATAAATTGCCAATAATCATAATCTCCCCTTTTATTCACACCATACTCATCTTTTTAATGTATTGACTTTACAGTATTCTATTCTACAGTATTCTATTCTACAGAATTTGGGTTGCAGGTTTGGCATGGTACTGTTTGTGTTGGGGTTGCTCAAGGTGTCAGATGGGGTGAATTTATTCCCTGACTGCAGAACAATGAACTGGATAGGACAGGGTGTGAAGTGTGCAGGGGAAGGTGAGATGTAAGAAAATTTAACCTCAGTTTTCACCCAGACATGTGAAAATTGGTCAAATCCTGCTTTTATGTTTGTTTTATGTGATCACTCACAGCGGCAAGATTTGATTGGGAGCTGAACACTGAAGGGTCAGAGGAAAATAATCAGCAGATTTGCCGCTGGGAATCTGGTTCAGCACTGCTGGCATTTGGATCAGATTTTTAAAAAAAAGACAGGGAGGTCCCCTATTGACTTCTGTAAGTTTGAGGTCAGCTCTTTTGGGAATAGAGACAGTAGAGATTAGCCAATTAAATATAAATAATCTTCCTTAGGGCAGCTCCACAAATCTGCTATTTACTCGGTGCGACGAAGGCCGAGTCACTTTGCTTATCTCTATCAGCAGACTGTCCTTTCCCTCCTTATGGAAAGACTGGCTGACGCAAACCCATATAAAAGTCAATTAAACCCAATTTTGTGTTCTAGAAGATAACTGAACCAGGGACAGTAGAGAGGGAGTTTGGAAGATAATCTATAAATTCACGTGAAGCCCAGTAAAAGCAAAGCGGACACGTGCATCAGCGTCTGTGGACTCCACGTTCTGGTGGTGTTTGTCTTTCTAATTATGATCCACATTAAAATGAGAACACTGGACTCATAAATTAAATAAAGACAGTGTTAAAAATAATCATGTTATATACATGATAAATAAATTTTGTGCAGATCCACTTTGGTCTCCAATATGATATTTTCCKAAGAAGGCTTAAGGACATATGCAGCCTTAACTCTGAAAATACAAAGATTTGCAAACTTGCTGTGTGTTCCTGTGTAGCACCTAGTGCAAGAGCATATTACTCTAAAATTACAAAGCCAAGGGCCTAGGCCAGTACATATTGTTAGGGTTAATGTAGTTTCTTTTACAATGACAATAATATAATATAAAAAACAAAAATAGTAAATGGAAATGGACATTCTTCACCCTTTTAAGCCTCTCTGAAAAGAAAAGCCACTCACAGCAGCTTCCTACAGAAGTCCAACTGCAGCCTCATCCCAGAGATTTCTCTCTGAGCTCCTCGGGTTGCAGCCTGCATTCAAAGGAGACGCATTCAGAGTGCCTGTTACATTAATACATGCCCACAGAATCAACGTGCCTCTTCTCCTTCAGATAATCATAGAATCATAGAATGCATAAGGTTGGAAGGGACCTCAGAGGTCATCGAGTCCAACCCCCCTGCTCACGCAGGGTCACCTAGAGCACGTGGCACAGGGCTGCATCCAAGCGGGTTTTAAAGATCTCCAAAGAAGGAGACTCCACAACCTCTCTGGGCAGCCTGTKCCAGTGCTTTGTCACCCTCACAGTGAAGAAATGCTTCCTTAAGTTCCTGTGGAACTTCCRATGCTTCAGTTTGAAGCCATTTCCTCTAGTCCTATCCCTGCCCACCACTGAAAAGAGGCCGCCCCCCTCCTCCTCACTGCCTCCCCTGAGGTATTTATACAYGCTGATCAGGTCCCCCCTCAGCCTCCTCTTCTCCAGGCTGAACAGACCCAGCTCTCTCAGCCTTTGCTCATAGGGCAGATGTTCCAGGCCTCTGATCATCCTGGTAGCCCTGCGCTGGACTCTCTCCAGCAGCTCCACATCCCTCTTGTCCTGGGGAGCCCAGAACTGGACACAGACTCCAGATGTGGCCTCACCAGGGCTGAGTAGAGGGGGATGATCACTTCCCTCGACCTGCTGGAGACGCTTTTGCACATATTGAATGTGCAATAGTGCACATAACTATTGCACATAATGAATGTGCAATAGTGGCATATGCTACTGCCTGGAAGAACAGGCAGCAAGGCATGATTCTCAGATGAAAACGTCTCTCTACATTTGCAATAAAAGACTGTGTTCTTTATTACCTTACACACAATATTGTAGATGGGATGCCTAAAACCTCGCCCCTTAAAAAAGATTTAATATGTGCAAAGAAGAGAAAATGCTGTTTTAATGAAAAGGTGTCATTAGAGGGCATCAAGTTATTTCTCTAGGCACCATTGTTTAAATCGATCTCAAGTCTAAAGTGGCAGCAGAAGTTCTGATGACCTGTTGCTATGGCATGGATATCAACATCAAAAGCTCACACAAGCAGATAAGCTGGGCTCTCCACTGCCCGCAAGGAGGATCAGGCAGTTATTTACATAAACCAAAAATGAGACCCATTCACTCCCCTGAGTGGGAAAAAAGCTTGTTCTGCAGCTCCAGGCACGTGTAAATCAGCCCAAAAGCCCCAATATCACCTTCTGCTCCCAGGACATGAGAAAACTAGAACCAGAGTATTTAGATGAGAAGAACACCCACAACTGCTAAATTCAGTTTTCTTCAGCATGCTCTGTTCAGAAATACTCAAGTGTAGACAATATATATAATTTTAGATTAAAAAAAAAAAAAAGCTGTTTTCCTAATGGGACACACCTTCAAAACACATAAATTCGCTATTAAGTTATAATTCAGAAACGGAAAAGTCATGTGGCTATGAGACAAGCAAAATGAAGTTTAGTACCATATCCTCCACTGGATGTAGACAGATCAGTTTCAGCTGTGCAGAACCTTAGCCATATACTGGTTTACTACTCTTCAYGATGTTGAATAGCACATGCATTTCCATTATGTTTATATGAACACTGAGGGTGGGATACTGTCGTATTTTTCTCCTAATTTAGGCACACAAGCACATGCTATACAGCCACAGCCCCAGTGGAAATAAAATAACACAAATCTCCGGCTCCAGGGTGCCCACCCTCCCATTTGCCGGTATCCCAGCATTTCAGGAAGGCTGTGGAGCAGGTGGCACACTATACAGCACATATATGTGCCACCCTGACACCACCATGCATATACACAGGCTGGGGTTTACCTTCTTCTTGGTTTTAAAGGAGCAGCAGGGTTGTCACTCCTGGCTGCAGTCTCGGCCGGCGCACGCACTACAACACAGCGGGGAGCAAAGAAGCCAGGGCAGAAAGAGGGGCTCCCTTGAGCTTCCATCACTGCTGGACTACCAGGGCAATGGCCCTGCTGCAACGTACAGGTAAATCTCTGGGTGACTGGGGTTCAACGACATTACCAGAGCATTTGACACTGCTTTAACGCCCTTGAAAGCAAGTCCGGCCCTTCCTTCTTTCAGAAGGCCTCACRCATTAATGTTACTCGACCAATCCAATTAATTACAAATAAAATGGAGCTTTCAGAGCACAGTGGGGACTCCAGCCGACAGTAAACAAACAACAGCTTTTTAAAATGCAAACACATACAAACTCTCTCCATGAGGTAGAGGAGAAGCACTCCGAGCTCCCTAACCACAGAGCTAGCTGTCAAAATGTACCTACTTGCTTTTTCCACAGAGACAGGTAGTTGAGGGGAAGCAGCATGCATTTACCTGCTCTTCTCCAGGAGGTATTTCCCAAGGGTGTCTGAGGTGTGTAGGCTACCAGCAAAACTCAATGTATTGTGGAGGAGAGGCAGCTGGTGGTGGTACCAGATCACAGCCTGAAGGTGGAAACTGTGGCCTAACTGACATGGGGGAGTAGTCTAGGAGATGTCTTCTACTGTCCTCTCTCCTGGTCTCCCAAGTCCTTACGTCATGCTCTCAATACTGGATACCACATTTTCTCGCATTCCCCAGCCCAGGACTGAGGTTCCCTGCATCTCATGTCTGCCTTCAAAGCAGCACCGCCTCGGCTCAGCAGGAGCAGGGTCTCCCTTCTCTAGGCAGTGGGGAAGATTCATACAGATTTGTGCATTTGACACCTACTATGAGGTTAGGGGATCTTCCTCAGGTTAAGTAAGCAGGCCTGGCGTCAAGGAGATGATTGCAAGGGTGTTGTGGAATGACACTCAGAACTCCTAAAACTCTGCTCCGTTGTCAGTGTGCTTTGAACGTGCTCTATGAAAGCACCTAGGCCAGAGCCCACCTCAAAGAGTCTTTGCAGTCTTAACCTACCCTATCTGCTTGCTTGGCAWGCATGGTTGCATGGCATCCCGTGATCTGGGATGAAACCAGCAAAGCCAGCTATCTGCAGGCACTGAAGATTATTGGTATCCGCTCCTCTCAGCTTGCTGGAAGCCTCAGATGTGGGTCTATTCTGACTGAAATCCTTAAAATGTCCACAAGTGTTTGTAGCCTTTCCCAGCCATCAGTCTGGCCTGTTCTGCTTAATGTACGATTCATTTAACYATAACTTAACATATAATCACATTTGAGCACAGTGAGCTAGCTGAGGTTGAAAAAGGGTAACCATGTCTTCTGCTGCCAATCATCAACTCACAAATTATCCAAATTATTGGATTAACTCTGTTCAATGTTTCAAGCCGTTCTTCACTTTCTATAAAGAAATAAAAATAAAAATAAAAAAGGGGGAACAACAAGAAAGGAGGGAAAAAGAAGGAATCATTACGCTGTATTCAGCTCACAGGCTGCTGGTAGGGAGTGGGCACCAAGCTACAATTTTACTTACTCTCCTGGAGCAGGAGTGCAGCCTGGCCCAGGCAGCACACACGGGCAGCCCTGGTTCTAGCTTGACATGAGAGCCCCACATGTTCAGCTAGCATAGCCGTTCCAGGGAGATAGCAARTAATTCTTCAAATTGCCAACAGAAATGGAAAAAAGAAAGCACCTAAGCAATGCCATCTCCCTTGAAATGCTTCCAGAGCCTACAGCAGTAAGACAGCAATATTAACGCTCACTGACTCCTGTCTTGAGCATACACAGCATACCGTGGTGGCTGAAAATGGGCAAAGAAACACATATTTTGGTGGGGGCCAGGTACAGCTTGTTAGGGAACACTCACTCTGCTATGCCTGGGCACATGCATAAGCCTGAGTATATTGCAAGCTGACACTCTTAATAGAGAGCTTCCAAAACGTCCACCTGCTTCCTGCATCATTTCACAGCAAGGACAGTCGTGTATGAGAGGAGACAAACCATAAAATAATTATACGCAGTAAAAAGGCTTTGAGAAATCATTGTGCGAGCAAGCAATTAGAGAGGTCGTCGTAACACAGGTGTAAAAGCAGCTGAATTAAGCATAAACCCATTATTTCCTAATTTTTCAGTGCTTGACCTTGCAACTTTGATGTGCTCCTAGTGGAGTCTGAATAAAATATAAAGTGTTTCAGTGCCTGAATAACAGAAATGAGCAATTTCTATTAGGAATTCAGCAAGGCTACCTTTCCTGAACATCATGGAAGGTGTATTCTGAACATGTATCTTGTTAAAGAAATATAGCAGGTGCCTCCTGATTGCTAAGGTTCTCTTTAGGAAGGCCAAGTCAAGTAGCAATATTGAATTTTTGTAACATGACATTTAGCTCAAGGTTCAGCTAGGAATATAGTTGGCAACACAAGTTAAAGCCAGAAGGACTATGTAAAGAAGTGTGTTAGTAGTCCGTTTCTCTGATATGTGAAGAGCTCTTTCAAGAGGTTCATCACCCGCAGTCTCCAGCAAGTGCAGGATTAAAGACTCTCTGACACGTCCCAGGATCAGTCCCAGAAGAAATGACATTGCTCACAAAAGGAGGAGCTTATTTTGATATACACACAGACAAGGAGTTGTGTTCACTTAAAGAGAGCATGGAAGGAAAACAATCCTAGCAATAGGAACCTTATCACCTTAGGTAGCAAATGGCCTCCTCCAAGGAACTAGCATGAACAGAGAAAACCAGAAACGGCTTCTAATGGATGCGTTGGGTGCCTAGTCATACCTCTACTACATGAGCATATATCTACATATATTAAAACCAGGATGTAGTAGGGGTGCTAAAAGCTGAGGGAGGTTGTTAAAGCAACAATTGCAGACATTTCTGGCACACAGTGCTTCTTGCTCTTGCCAGATGGAAATTCTCAAGGGAGGAATGGTGAAATCTGAATGATCCACTTTAATAGCTAATCATGATATTTTTATGGACTTATCTATAGCGGAAGCCTTAGATGCAGAAAAGTCCTCAAATTCCAAGTCAGATCATAGTACCTACGTCCCAAGGCTTTATTTATTTTTCATAAGATACAGAACAAAATAAAATGAGACCTTTGGAGACTTCATACTCTGAACAAATGCTCTTACTAGTGCAACAAAGTTAGACCTGTTAAAAAAAMCATCAGCATGGCCCAAATTGGACATCTCCATCCCAGGTCTCCACGAGGACAGAGAAAAGGGATGGTTTCTTGCAGCAAGCCAGGCAATAACAGAGCGAAGCGGCTGCYGAACACGCAGCTCTGGGGCGGTTTGTGGTCTGAGGTGCAGCTCAGAGGAGCAACTCCAAGCAGAAAGGGGCTGCCCTCTGCCTAATGCCGTGTTCTCCTCAGGGTTCTTACTGAGGAGAAGACAGGCAGCCCAGGTCTGTCTTTGCAGGAACTGTCTCTCGCTTGCTGCAGGGAAAGGGAGCTYGTGTTCATTACCCACCCCTGCTTATTTACAGAAAGGTGCTGACCATCTGATTCTCTTTACAGTGGGGAAAAATAAGGCAGTTCAGACTAAGAMGTTTCGGACAAAAAGAGGGAGCAGAATATATTGCAAAGAGCTTAAATCCATTTTAGGGTAGCCAGTGTAARGGGGAACAACACAGAGCACAGGAGAGTTTTGCAGATCCAACAATGCAGAGACTTATGAATAAATAAATAAATGGCTCTTCCTCAGTGCAATCAGATAATATTAGCTGAATAAGCATATTAGCATTTCTAATTCTAACTGCAAACAATACATACATCCCTGGGGAAAACTCACTGCTGCCACTACTTTTCAATATGCACAGAAACACACGGGAGCAAATGAGAGGGAAACGGAGTCAGCACAGAGACAGATAACAACTAGGATGAGAACAGCACGAGTGAGATGCAGCAAAAACACCCTTAAACCACAGCATTGCGGCGGGTTAAAACACACATAGCCCTCGGGGAGGGCCAGGTGGTCCCATATGGTGGTCCCCACCACAGGGAGGTGGAGTTTGACGCAGGGCCCTGGGGCTGGAGGAAGCAGCCTGGGGGACCCACACACGGGCTGAGCCCCTCGCGGGCTGCACGGCCCGCCAGGCTCGCTCATGTTTTAAATAGAACATGACTTGCCAGAGGCAGATTGTGCTTCAATGTTCTTCCTTTCTTCTTCCCTTCTCTTGCACAAACTCTTTCCTCTTGAGTTTTGGGGAGGGAAGAGAAAAAAAGAAGAAAACTTCCAGCAGCAGCCGCACTGTAACATCTCACTGTTGGAGATGGTGCATGGGAGAGGCCAGCTGAGCACTGCAGCTGTGACACCCAAGCTCGTTCTCCACTCCTGTCAAGTCGARGCAGCAGCTTGACGCAGCTCCGGAGGAGGGAGGACAGGATGAGCCACAGGGTGAACCCAAGCCCTTTTGGCTTATCATATGTATTCAGGAGCCCTCTCCTGTATACCTGTCTGCTCCAAATGTGCTTTGCACACTAGACTAGGTCTCAACAGTGTCTCCTAATAAGCCAACTGCTTTCTAACCAATTCCCCACGTGTACCCATAGCTTATTAAAGCGTGAAGGGAATGAACTGCCACTTGTTTTTACTGTGCAATGTATCTGTGTATTTTCTAGRTCATGATGGTAAACTGAGGGTTAAAAGCAAGCTACTCATGGCTGTCAGCTCACAGCCCAAATTTAACAGCTCTAACCCAAATTACTTTTAACCCCTTCCCCCCTCAATCCGCCCTTTAGTAAAGTGATACAGCCCTTAACAAACTCTACATAGCAAGTGGTTTAAAAAAAGAGAACAGAGTCATTATTAACATTTTGCTTCCTTATCGGTGTCCAGAACACCAGTTAAATATCTAAAGTGGTACAACACAGGAGCTAGGCAGATTTTTGAGAAAGGTAAGATCGTATAGACCTAAATGGTAATGCCTGTGCAAAGGCCCGGCAAGCTCAGGGCTGCACAGAGCTCTCCTCGCCTTCCCAAGTGGAAGATGGGCATTAGCACAGCCCCTCAGGAGCAGGGGGACAAAGAGCAAGGTGGGCAGGCTCCCTGTATCCCCCCTAGCCCAAACCATTCCCTGAGCTGGGTCTATCACCTGGTTTGTCCCTGTACCAGCTCAGTGCTGTCCAAAAGCTGCCRCCACCGTCAGGTGGACCAGGGATGAGAACTGCAGGCTGCTGCTGGGCCACGCACGCGTGGCCCTGCTCTGTGAACAGGGAATTCACGTGTCCTGCGCTCYGGATAAAACCACTCGGCAGCCAAGGAGACGGGATAATCGCTCACGCCAACTGCCGCACTGAAAGCTTTGAAAATTAGCCCAATGGCTCCATACGTRTGCACTTCTGGGCAGGCTCCCAGGGACTGCTCTTAGGCCCGCRGGCATCCTGCAGCTAACACAAGATGCAGCTCTGGGAGCTACCTGTGGTACAGAGGTGTCATCTATAAAGTAGGAATAGGTGTCTGTCCTGCTCCWGAAGGATACAGGGAGGATCTCTCTATTTCGGATGGTGAGGAGCTTATAATATGGTGACAAGGGACTATCCCAAATGGACAGACACTCTGAGGGAATGATTCACTCTATAAAGTCCCACTGTATAAAGGGCAACTATAAGTCTGGCAATGGTTACAGCTGCACTACTACTAGCTAAAGTTGATGCTATTAAGGAAATAAAGTCTTCATAGGACAAAGATCTGCTCATGGACTGCTGGGAGCAACCAGCTTGGGGGAACCTCATGAATTCCAACTGTATCGTGATTTTTGCAGCTCAGGAAATGAATCCTCTTGGAGAAAAATGTCTTAAATAGGAGTCCAAAAGAGAACTCCCTGTATAGGGCAGAGCAAACTTAAAGCCAGGCCCTTATCTCCTCCAGGCACTTCTRACCCTGAGCTGTGCAAGGAGGGGCTCAAAGCCAACTCCAGCTATCCCTGCATCATCCTAAGGAAAAAGAAAAAAAAAAGGAAGAAGTTCTTTGGGGACAACATCACACATGCAAACAGCTTCCAGCAATTAGGCACAGCATCACTGGAAGCACAGAGCCATGCTTGCGCAAAGCAGCACCAAATTCAAGTCCGTCTGGGGTCTTCTGCTTAGCCAAGCGTCTATGTGGGAAAGATTCCAGGGGCAGGAAAAGACAGGTGGGAGGACAAGCTTAAGATGTTCATAATCCAAAATTTGCTGTAGCTGTTGCCACTCTTGCTTTATGAGCACCAAAATCTACAATACATTTTTTATGCAGTGCAGCAGAGTGGGTATCACTGTAGTTTTACTTCTGAATTTTTCTCAAAAAGCAACAGCAAAACCCACTCACACAGGGAGGAAGGARGAAATTGAGGAGGAGAGGAAAAAAAGAAAAAAGATTTTAAAAAAACAAGGGCAAAAAAGAAAAGCAGCAATTCACATACTGCTCCGAAGGACTTCTACATGAATATCACATTTAAAACAATCGCTCAGCATCTATTGTGAAATCCTTTCAGAAACTTGCCCATAGTCTTATTCCGAGTTCATGTGAGGGTTCAGAGCAGCGCTCAGACCTTGCTCGGCTTCTGCCCCTTGGTCTTTGCTCCTCGAGAGAATTTCATCACTTCCTCGATGCCTGATCCAATCGATTTTCATGCCAAAGAAAAGTTCAGAGTGGCTTCACAGATACTGGGTCCTAAACAAAATTTAGCTCCTTGAAGGTGTTGATCAGTGCCACTGCTTGCTGGCACGGGTAAACTMCATGGATTCCCCCTTCCTATGTTCCTGACCCATATGACAGGGAAAGGGAGTGGGAAAAGATAAATGAAAAGTCCTCAGTAAGAGTGGAAGGAGAAGAGCCTCTCAGAAAAACCACTGCCCAGGTAAGAGCAGGGCCACACTGCCCCTTTCTGACCCACTTTGTSAGGAGATCAGCTCCCTCGGGGCCCAGCACTGGGCCCTCCAGCACAGGAGGGAGATTTTGCTGCCTCCCATCATCTCTGACCCAGGTGTTGTTGCCACATCCTAGCCAGGCAGATCCTGGGTGGCAGATCTCTTTCAGGTAGAAGGGGAAGCACTAGCTCTGAAAGTACTCTTTTAAATAATAATAATAATAATAATAATAATAATTCTTTAAAATATTTCTAATAATTCTGAACTACACTTTCTAGTGAACCTAGAAAATGGAAGATGTTCAGTAGAGAAGAAAGAATTTAGGAAAGAGCTGCACTTGGATAAGTCTGGAATACAAAAAATAAATCTGTCACTAAAGAACTACGAAGCTGGTAGAGATGAAATAAGTAAGCTAAAAAACGAAAGTGATTTTTCCAAGTGTTTCATGAGAGTATCTGCAGCCCTGCTTTGTGTGCAGTGTGATTCAGGACATATCTTTATGTTAGAACAGCAAAGGAAATCTTTGCATCTTCTTGAATTTTTTACAGTAGGGCCTATGCAAGAAGCATATAGTATTATTGAGAGCAACAGCAGCTATCTGTTTTGCAATATTTTACAAGAAGGCCCAAGTAACTAGAAGCAGATGACAAGATGAAGACATGAGTGGCTGGAAATAGCAAGCGTCAGGAAATTGGCAGCCAGGCATCTGAGAGAGCAGCCTTATTTCCTAACACATAAAACCCCCCACACATTTAATGGTGGCACTTACAGAGTTGCAACACRGCAGCTCATTGCAGATACTTAACCCTTTCATAGCAACCCCCAAACAAAACAGGTCAAAATCAGGCTTGATTTGTAAATGCACTGGGCACTCCAAGAGCATGCAAATTGTGTGCATATATACTACACATGCTATACTCRCTATATGTTTATTTATATGCACACCTTGTATTTGGACAGGAGGAAGAACACGGGATTTGAGTGAGGCTGTTACTTGAGCGTGTGCACAACTGGATTCCCCAGCAAAGCTAAGAGCCACTGCTGTCACAGGACAAAATAACAGGGTGTCACCTGCCCTGCACCCCAGTGACTTTACACTTACCCACACATCTGAACAACCCTAGGGAAAGAGGATTCCTAAGCAATTGAATTAAATGCAAATAGCCTGTGCAACATGCCAGATAATTCTCCGGCTGTTATCTGATGTAATGTTACTGTATTTTCATATGCTAATGGTATTTTATTCATTTGCATCTTCAAAGCAGTATGTTCCTGCTTAACAAATTGCCAAATACTTTTTCACCCTACTGTGTGAAGAAATTACAGTTAAGCCTTTTTATCTGGTTGGCAATATCACAGGAGATAATATGATGCCCCTGGCACCATAAAATATTGAACACTGTGAATAAAGTTCTCAATAAAAGAGCAATAGAAAGCTCCCTTTCACTAAAACAGTGAAAAAAAAAGCTTACTTTTAAATGATTTAATTAAAAAATTAAATTGCATTGGAAACATTTGATTACTGTTTAATAACAATGCATAATTTATAACCGGCTGCTGTAAAAAAAAAAATCAGATTTTACTCCACTATGCCAATAAAAGGATTATGCATCTCAGGTTTCCCCTTATTCAAGACTACTACATTTTGGACAGCTCTTTTCTCAGAATGCACCTTAAAAAGTCTGAAATTTGAAGGGTCTAAGAGGAAATCACACCTGGRCCCCAGCACCCAGACAATGCCCTCGGCAATCAGAAGGACTCAGAAAACACCAGGATGCATTAAAAATTGCCTCCTAATTCCCCTTATTTTTATGCCTAGTTCACCTGAGAGAGCAACAAATGTGAGACTCAAACCTATACTGAAACTAGTCTTTATTTTTGTCACAACGTGGTACGATAAATAAGTGATGGAAGACAGTAAGACCTGAAGCTCAAAAAAATAATACTCAGGGAAGTTCCCCAGTTGGCATCTCCTTCCCAGAGGCYGGGAACCGTCAGACTTGCTTCACAAGAGTCATTGCTACATTGCTCTTGCAACCTTCAAAGAACAACTTGCATTAATGGATAATACCTAAAACCAAAGGGCTGTGTGACGAGCTTCCTCAATGAAATTCCATATTTTTAATGTCACCAACTTAAAACAGGAAAAAAAAGAAAATAGAAATGTTTCCCCTTTTTTTTCTGCCTTCCTCACAAGCTCTCTCATTCCTCATTTAAAAGAAATAGTGGTAGGAAAAAAAAAAAAGAAAGAGAGAATATGTAAAAGATCCTAAACTTAGAGGGTGAACTGCCGGGGTCTGAGTCACAGGCCCAAGTCAGGCTTGACTTACAGCTGAACATGGCTCTGCTTTTGCAGAAGTACACAGAACTCGCTGGTAAACTGCTGCTGCTAACCTGTAGGCTCATCAAACTGGAGCTTTGGTAGGCTCTCAYGCAAGCTTTAGACCTCAAAGGGAACTTTCCCATCCAAAGCCRGGGCTCTGGCCTGGTCCTGGGTGATACGTAGGACATACCAGATATTACCGCTAACAAAGAAAATGCAGGTTTTGCTGATTTGGTTCTATAAAACCTGGACCTTTGGAGACCTCACTTAGGGGTGGACACACCACATAAACCTCCCAATTGCCAGCAGGGTTCTCCAAATCCTCGCTGCAACAGGCGCTCCCCAGCGGCTGCGGATCTGGATGGTGGTAACCCATATGGGCAAATGGTGATGTACATTTTCTTAATCACTATTCCCTTTCTCATACAGTAATRGTTAAGTGCAATACCTTGCTTATTTTGTCCATAATTACAACTCAGCCCATAGCAAGCTTATTGTTTCATTAAATGTATCRTTTCATTTCTGCATTATTTGATATTGATAGGAAATTCTACCCATTGGTGTCTGGTTATTTCCACTGCCCCTGTCAATTGACAAAACAGAGAAGTGAAAAAAGAAATTCAACTTTTGGACAGTCCAGAAGGTTCTTAGTGAAAAAAAAWTAAAATTTGCAAATATTTTTGTTTGGGAGGAAGAGGGGAAAGGAAAGAAACTATTTTTTCAATGTCACTTCCCTGTTGTCCGGACTAAATTAGACTGTTTCCTTTCTGACAAATACTAGTGTCTTAATCTCATTTGCTTGCAAGACTGGGCCATCCTTCATTTTCCGAAGTAGTTTACTGCAGAGCATCACTTCATGAGGGTTTTATTTTAACTCTCTTTTCTCTAAAGGGAATAACAACCCCCAAGCCACGTAATTCAGAAACATCTATGCCTCCAGGCACGCAGCAATAAGTGAGCGTTGTTAAATATTAGCCAGAGTTACATAAAACTTCATCCAAAAAATAAATAAATAAATAAACAAACAAAAAAAAAAAAACACAGGCTCCCCTAAATTAACCCATGTGTAATTTTATAACTGAAAGTACAACTTACTTCTCTTTCAGAGGAACTYAAAAGTATTGGTCTGGGATCACACCAGCTGTCTCACAACTAAATCACTGTACAAAAAAATTCATAGAAAAATAAAAAAAGTGTATACTTGGGGTAAAAGCAGTCCCATGGAATAGAAACACATGCAGGAAAGGACTATGCAGCAGACAGTCAAGCAATACCCAGCATATAGTTGGGAAGGGTTTTAGTTTAGGCCAGTTCTTGTAAACATACAGCCAGTGAAACCACTGTAAAGTCTTAGTATGAAATTTAAAGACTTTTCTTGAAAGGGTTTTGGACCACTGAGAATATCTAAAGACCAAGGTCACCCAGTCTGATCAACTTTTAGAGCTGGTGGCTCTAGGAACTTGTCAGACTTTCTAAAATCCACATCTCTGAAACACTGAAGCCTGAACAGTGAATGGGGATGTGGACTACGTCCATGGAGACTCTTCTCTTTGCAGAAATGGTATCATCYTGTCACCTCCAGGAGATTTGGCCTGATTTACACCAGGCATGACTGAGGCTCTKGATATTTATCTAACCCCAGAAGAGAATTTTGTGCTGTGCTGTAAGTTTCTTGGTTTATGGATCCTGGTGCTGTATTTTCTTTTACACTCTGTACCTGAAAACATTTTTTTTTATGAAGAAAAGATCATATTGCTCAGTATAATTTTTAGATATTTGCCTCTTTTAGATCTACTGCTTCATAGATCTACTACTTCATTATTAGGTAATTTCACAAAAGCACTCTATATTTACAGGTATTCTCCTTCTCTTGTTTAATTTTTAAAGCTGTGGAAGTGCATTTCCCAAGCAACCAGTTAAAATGATTCATCAAAAAACTAGGCCCTTTTAGGATGACTCAAGTGTTTGTATTTCTCACATTAGCTCAAGTCATTGAGGGGAAACTATTTTTGAAGCTGGAAATAACAGAGTTACGAAATAGAATGGGAATACCATATGAAAACAGCCCATGCAGCCCATGCCCTGTGTTAAAATCAGGAGAAGAAGTTGCTAAGACAGGGCTTTCAAATCCCAAAGAAAGCCAAAAAAAGCCAAAAGAAGGCGACTTTTTAGGGGAACCCACTTGGAGAACAATCCCAAAGAATACCCTATATCCCACTTACAAACAGCCATTTGCATCCTTGCTCTTAATTATAAAATAACATAATTTCTCTCAGCTTTTTGCACTAGCTGGTTATCAAAAAAATCACTACTGAAATGATTAGCCTGAATTGTACTCATATATTAGGATAAAATTCTATAATCCTGTCAAAATAATGCCAAACTCTTTTCATATCTCCCTTACATACAAAAGAGAGAGAGAGAGAGAGAGAGAGAGAGAGAGAGAGAGAAAAGAGAGAAGTCTTAACATGTCTGATTGTATTGGGTTCCCCAAAGAGATCTGACTGCAAGTAGCTTAAGTGGTAAAAACAAAAAGGCAGTCCCCCTTTCCTTTAGTGATCTGAACATACAGTGTTATCGTATTCCCACTGAAAAAAGACATTCACTCTTTTGTAGCAGCAAGTTAATGTTAAATATAATTACATTTTGCAACCATATATAAGTTACATTTTGTGCAAGCAGCAAGTCACACCTTTCTCACCATGCAACTGCTCCACAATAATTTACACGCACATTGCAATTAATGAATGACATTGTATGACTAAATAGGGCAAAATATCATAAATTAGAGCAAAGTCTGCTGCAGATAAGCCAAAACAATCTTAAGTTTAAAATTAGCTTGCTGCTTTCACATTGCACTTCTGTTCCAATCTGTTTTACTTGGTCACTACAAGCAGAATGCACAGCTAAGTAGATTTTCATTCATATACTGTATGTGGAGCAACATCCACAGCACAAACATCCAAGCATCAGAAGGAGCAGTGCTAATTTCTTCTATAGCAATGTGTAGACAAAACTGTAATGCTGGGCACTGCTCAGCTCATTTGTTATTTCTTTTGCTTCGATTGCTTGCATGAGAACAGACAGTTGCAGAAGACGAAAGGTTTTGCTTGGTTGCTATCCACAAGCATGGCCAAGTCAGGCACTCTCAGAGTTTGCTATATGGCTAACAACCTTTTTTTTTTAACCCTTACTTTATTTGGTGACAAGTATCAAAATCAAATTTTTCTAAAAATTCATGTATATTCAAGTCCAGAGCTTGGGCTGAGCCCTATGTTTAACAAGATACAAACAAATCTTAGTTTGTATTGTGCAARTGTTATTAATAAGCATTAAATTATCCTTCTCTTAATTAAGCAGTTATTTTAATTGCTGTATGGATGTCAATTCTTGATGCTCATCAATATTCCAGTCTTAAGCAAGCACCACTATAAGGAAAATGGTATTCCATGGAGTCATAAGAACTTTCTAAATATAGTTGCAACTTTCATCTAACATGGCTAAACTCTTTTATTAGTTTCATCAGCAAAATCTGATATAAATCTGTGAGCTAAATATAGAAGCAGAGAAAGGAGTGAGGGTCCATACATTTGTCCATCTGCTCTGACTCTGTCCTATTGCCACAGCATATTGCAAACTTTTGTGGATGTCCCTTCTCCCAAGAGCTTGGGATGTGTAGGGAGGTTTGCTCAGGTGCTTTTATAAATGTAGAGAAGCTCAGAGATACAAATTTCTCCAGCACTGGAGAAGAAACCTGGCTATGTAAGAACTGATCCAACRAAGGACAGCGTGAAGTTCTCCATGCAGAACTTCATCAACAGTGAGATGGCTTCAGGGTTAGACTCAGACTCAAAGCCAGYACCAACATGATCACTGAGGGTGCCTGGATCAGAAGTCTGAGCCCAGSGCCAGCTCCAGTTAGAAGCTGTTTGCTGCCCACCACAATACCTGTCAGTACAATCACCATGTTTGAGTTAATACTTTTGTGGCTTCTAACAGGAATGAAAGGATAAATAAAAGATTGTAAGGGAAAATAAAGGCAATTAGGGAATATATTTTCAGYTTAAGAGATTCAAGTATGTAAGCAATTCACTCTGAGCAGAAACGTAAAATTATTTTCCAGTGATAGGGAGAATAGTCACACTGAAATCACTCAAAATCATTCATYTCCTAGCTCACCCCCCAAAAATGAGAAAATCAGAAGAAAAAATGAGAATTCCAGAGTTGCAGATATATAGGTCTAACACTGGCCACAGGTGCTGCACAGGGATTTGTCCTAGGGAAGATAAGAAACAGGGATGGATGCCCCACATCAACCACAGTGCAGTGCTGACCACTTGCAAGCAAGCTGGCTGTTCGTGTCATGCCATCTTCTCCCAGGGAGAAGCCCCTTGCAATMCTCAGAACTGGGTCCAAAGCCCAACGCTTCCCCACCCAGGCTCAATTTTCACTTCAGCTTCTTGCTGCTGTCTCAGCAATGGATAAAGGAAGAAAATTCATTCACTGGGAACCATCCCAAGAGCCAGCACGTGTCCATCAAGATGAAAAGTTGAACCATGTATATATTATTTAGCACTTTTCTACTCCATCTAATAAATACAAAACAGAGGGCTCACAGACTTGGCCAAAAGTTGGGCTGACGTCTACAGGGACGTAGTGAGAGCCTATTTTAGGGAAGATGAGGAACTAGCACTTCTATCTGACCTGCGCTCCTCCCATTCAAAGTCACCATCCCGCCCGGAGGAAAGGACCAGGGGATGGATGCCTGGTTGAATCTGTTTTCTAAGGCAGGATCCAGGTATAGCACAGGCAGATACCAGCCAGCTTCAAAAATTAACCCCCTCTAGCTTCTAGCAGATCTCTGAAGCCTCTCTCCTCTCAGTGTGCAGCATCCCAGGTCGCAAGCTGAGCTAAAAGCAAGGGGCCAATGTATTGGGCTGAAGTGAAGTAAGATGGGACTATGAGCTTAGGTAGACCATCCTTTCTGCCTCTGACCCAATGAGCCAAGTAGATCAAAAAGCTACTGCAGGACTTGCAGCTGACCAAGAAAAGAGACTGAGCTATACAAATGTTCAGGGCACAGACCTGTGTGAACAAGTTGAGAGACAACTGTGCCAGTCTACTGCTGAATTGTGCCAAAGCGCCAGGGTTTTACAGCACAGCTGGAACTGCTAAACACTCTGCAGTTTTATTTTATGGTCGCCTCACAAGCTTCCGCACCAGCTACGGAAATACGGATTAAGGAGCTGACGCAATCTCTGGAAAAAAAAACATTTATAGAAAATCTCCCATGACTTCAGAGGCCAAGAGTTCTGCTGAGCTCAACCCTTATCAAACGCATCCTCACATCCCTAACCAAAAAACACAGAACCGTACAAAAAGTAACCAAGTTACCAACAGACACTAGTATTTGTAGCCACAGCATTAAAAGAAAAAAAAAAAGGAAAAAAAAAGAAAAAGGTGATTAGAGCAACATAGCACAGTATAAAAGCATATCCAGCTTCATATCAAGCCAGTACTGCTATACTGGTCAACATCTCTAACAGTAACACTTTATCAAAAAAAAAAAAAAAAACCAAAATGGATGGCTGTTTCCAGTGTAATTTACTTCCTCRCAGCCTAGCATCTGCCCATAGCAGGAAAAACTGGGCCATGTTCAGACACACAGGTAAGCAACTTGGGTAGCAGAGTGCATTTGGTGACTTGCCCAAGTGCATGCCAAGGGCATGTCAGACTAGCTGGGCCCGCTCTTCACACTAGCAGAGGGAGGCTTTCCGCAACACACATGCGTTTTGAGGGCTCTCCCCAGCTCCAGTGCAGTGTATTTCACCTTCCTTTGAACAACGATGTCAGCCTCCTTCAGCAATAGTTAACAGCAATGCTTTCCACCACCAGAAACGGTGATGTTTTTATTAAAACTATACATCAGCTTTACAGTACCTTTTGGGGTGAATTAAGAAGAGCAGCCAGCAGGTCGAGGGAGGTGATCATCCTCCTATACACAGCCCTGGTGAGGCCACATCTGGGGACTGTGTCCAGTTCTGGGCTCCCCAGGACAAGAGGGATGTGGAGCTGCTGGAGAGAGTCCAGCGCAGGGCTACGAGGATGATCAGGGGCCTGGAACATCTGCCCTGTGAGCAAAGGCTGAGGGAGCTGGGCCTGTTCAGCCTGGAGAAGAGAAGGCTGAGGGGGGAACCTGATCAGTGTCTATAAATACCTCAAGGGAGGCAGTGAGGAGGAGGGGGGCAGCCTCTTTTCAGTGGTGGSCAGSGATAGGACTAGAGGAAATGGCCACAAACTGAAGCATCAAAAGTTCCACAGGAACTTAACGAAACATTTCTTGACAGTGAGGGTGACAGAGCCCTGGCACAGGCTGCCCAGAGAGGTTGTGGAGTCTCTTTCTCTGGATATCTTTAAAACCTGTCTGGATGCCACCCTGTGTCATGTGCTGTAGGTAACCCTGTGTGTGCAGGGGGACTGGACTAGATGATCTCTCAAGGTCCTTTCCAACCTTAACAATTCAATGATTCTATGGTACAGTACACCAATTGTCCTGGTTTATGCAAGCCAATGTRATCTGTATAAGGAAAGAGCGAAATAAAGCCGAAAATATTCCTACCTCTTGGTACCTTGATTTCTCTTCTCAGGCAAAGGAACTTAGAGGTGCCATTARCAGTCCCTGATATTTTGCTCCCATGATTTTCCAGGACACAACACTCCAGGTGCAACCTCACTAGAGCTGAGTAGAGCTGGACACTCCTGTGATGCAGCGAGGATCCCGTTGGCCTTCTTGGCCACGAGGGCACTGCTGGCTCATGGTTAACTTGATGTCAACCAGGGCTCCCAGATCTCTCCATGGTGCTGTTTTCCAGCAGGTCAACCCCTAATCTACAGAGTAGTAGTACAGTAGTTCTTACTAGCAGATCTAGTGTCTGGGGTTATTCCTCCCTGCTACAGGACCCTACACTTCTCCGTATTGAACCTCATGAGGTTTTCACCTCCCCATCTCTCCAACCTGTCTAGTGTTCCTGTTGAAGCAGGGGGGTTGGACTAGATGATCTCCAGAGGCCCCTTCTAACCTCAACCATTCTGTGATTCTGTGAAAGCGCGTTATTAGTGAGCTGCTCATTCCACTACTTCAGGCTTGCAAATAGTTTATCAGTGAGAGGATGCCTCAGCTAAGTGAACCTTGGAACAGATCCTTTGGGAATCAGGCTTTATCGACTTGGCAATCCGGATAGGGCCTTACATTATCACTTCTTTTAGCACTGTAGTGCTGAAGCAATCAGTTACTAAATGTCTCACACAGAGATTTATAGCTGTGTTTTCTGACCCCATAAGCAGTAGGAAAAAAGAAAGCATATGATTTTCTTGGGAACAAGTAAAGGTCATTTGTCTCATCAAATTCATCCCTTAAGAGTACACCAGTTCCTGCAGGGAAATTTCTAATTGTTTCTTCATCATTTCAGTCTTTTGCCTCAGTAGCATTGCTAAGCAGTTATGCCATCACTTTTATTAGCTTCTTCAGGTAGATTCAGTCCCTAGTACCCTAGTTTGCTCTGAAAGAATTCACATGCAGTGACTCTAAACGTGACATACTCTTTGTCACAGAAATAAAAGAGAATTACATGAAATGCAGACTGCATAGGCAGCATTTGTACAGTGACACTCAATGGTGCATRATGCATCTCACACACAAGAAATGGTACATAGGATACATCTGCTAACCAAATCTATGGTTTCTAGAGCTTTGGATAGAAAAATGTCCTTTTCACTTACTGCACGTCATGCTCTAAATCAATTCTCTTCCCTACCCAGTAGCACCTGTGTTCATCTGCTCTACTGCAGGACTTGCTGCAGCCAAAGGTATGAAGAAGTTAACTCACGAACTGACCTTCCACAGTACCACTTCCTTATTTTTAAGAGGGAATGTGGGGGTTACTGGATCCCAGGTGCGGTGCCAAAGCCTTACCACAAAAGAAGCCCCATAATGACCCCACAAATACCCACTCATGCAGATACTCCACTTCAACGCATCTGCATGGACAGGGCAAAATGACTCAAACATTTGGCTTTGAATTATGCAATTAAACATCTACAACGTGGAAGCCTGAGATAACCACAAGTTATAATCTAGCATTCTAGCCCTAAAAATAGAAATGTGTATTACAGAAATCTCTTTCCTTTTACTATCATGAAACAAAATTGCTTTAGAAGAAAATCAGACATTCAAAACTGCAAGGGGAAGAAAATACCTTATCTTATGTCAGTAGAGGATAGCTGGCTATCACAAAGGGTTCAACAGAAGGAACATGTCCTGCAAAATTAGCTTAATCCAGTATCCACTTTTCATCACAGGCCATCCTAAAGACAAACACTGTAATCAAGCCCTAATTGCAGTGGAGTCTGGATAATCACACGTTACTGTGCGGTGCTTCTGCCTCCCCAGTACCGGGGGCCGAAGGCCACCCCCGTGGCTGAACTCCTCCTCTTCAGCGCTTTACCCCACCTCATACTCACACTGAGGCTTCAACAACTTTCATCCTTTCAACGAAAAAAGCTGGCATTATGCTCAGGTTACCCCCATGTGATTTACAGGCATTTGCTAATGCCTGAAAACAGTTTCTCTTTGGAGACAACACCAACAGCTTTTCTTTTTCCCCCAATTGAGCGTCCTCTGGTCCTCAGTCCCTTTCTTGTGAAAGTATCTGTCTGTAGACAATGTATAGGTCAAAAGTACTTGAAATGTCAGTGCTTATCTTTCATAAGAGTTTTCAGGCAAGCCTATGATTAACACTAGGTATTCAAGCAGAAGATGAATATATTATGCCCTCAGGCTCCTCGGTCATGATCCATATTTATAATGTAAGATTAAGGCTTCTGTTGAATAATTACATCTTTAGCCTGTCCCTTCTCCCTTCCCCCCTAATGTGTACGCATACATAAATGCATATCCATTATAGTGTTAAGAGTGAGTAATAATCCATCGCAAAGACAAAAAAAAAACCCTTTGTTGAGTATATAAATGCTGGAGAGAGTTTAATTCTGTAATTACAGTACAAGACTTGTGGTGGTTAACATAGTTCAGACTGAGAAGTCTTCCCCTTACTCAGCATGAATATAGGTGGCAAAACCACAGTCTAGAGGATCTAGGGCACTCAGCAGTTTCAAAGCCAAGCCATGGGGAGAGGCTTTGGGTAGCTAGTCTCATTCCACCTTCATGTAAATGCTTCCATTCCAAGCAGAAGGCTTTGGAGTAGAAGTGCCAGAGATTCAGCCTTGTCTGTGCCTCAGGATGGAAGGTGCTTCCCTATTACTAAATTTAAATAAAAACCACACCCACCACACTTCAAAACGTTTGGAGGCCACTGAATTCAAAGGTCATAAGAAGAATTCTACAGCACCATTTAGCTAATGGTGAGCTCACTTTCCTGAACTAAAGCATCTTTCTCAGCAACAGGCACTGCCATTTAGTGACACAAAGTCAAGCGGYCAAGAATAGTTTGCCGAAGCCAAACTATTCCTTCGATTAGAGGGAATATTTTGGCCAGGATTCTGGAAGCTTAAGCCTGTAGTTCTTTATATAACCTCCTCAGGGCTACAGATTTCTTTACAAAGGAGAGATAGCACTAGTAGCATTAAGAAGGGTCTCTCACACACAGAAGAACTGCGTTAATAACAGCTGGCTGGGAAACAATGTTCACACACACAAATGCATGTATGTGCGAACACAGATAAGCTTTCATTTCAATTAATTTTTTTCACAATGCTATTCTAGTAGTAAAAAATATCATCAATAGCAAAATAACATGTTGAACAAAAATCTTAACACATCCCCGTTTTTGCCAAAAGCCTCTTAATTAAAAAAATTCCTAGCAGTTGTCATCATATATTTCACCTTTCCTGAAATTTGCTTTATACATATCCACAAAGGGAACAGAAAGCCCTGTGAGCTTGCATATTGTTCTTTCTCATACTTTCTGGTCAACCAAGAGTGACTTCTAATATGCTTTTGTCGCTGTAGACCTAATCRTAGATAGCCAAATATGTTGTGCTGACTGTGTATGGTTAACATTATTTTAATAATCTCAGATGAGATTATTTTAAAATTCAAATCCCTTAGACAGAAGTATAAATCACGGTGACACTGGCACAGCCAAAAAAATATCACAGCTGCAATAGCTGTCACAAATATTCTGGGTGTCAGCATATGGCTAGGCAAGAGGAACACCCATGCAGCAGTCATTTGTTTTGAGATTTCCACTCTCCAATACCCATCTGCAATGAAGCAGGTCACTGAGACATCCCTCAGTATGGGAAGTGCAAGAAGATCACATATTGCAAAAAGACAGGCAGAGTATCTTGGAAGATGCTGCTGCTTCCCAGGTTTACACATATCAATCGCTCAAGAAGGTGAAGTAAAATCTATGCCTTGGCAGYGTCTAAGTCTCAAGTAAGCCAACATAGCTCAGGGATTTGTGTTCTTTCCTCTTTGTGCCATTAACAAYCAAGTTGGAGAAAGTATTACTTCCCTTCGTGAAGGGCTTGACTGGAACTTCATTGTACGTCCTGATGAAGTATAGGGCACAACCATGCTACTCCACAGCTGTTTCCCCATCTCTCTTGTCAGTAGAAGAAAAAAAAAAAAAGAGAGAATGAAAGGATCTGATCTTGACCCACAAAAAAAAAAAAAATCCCTTCCACTCCGACTCAGCTTTTGGCTGTAGTAGATGTAGGAAGTCAAGGTTACACCTGCAAACACTATTTATAGTGAAGAGGAAAACTCAAACCAAAACAGAAACCACATTCCTGTGACTTTACTCTTCTAATTTTTCAATATAAGAGTTTCTGTTAATTCAGAGGGGCTCCAGCTTTTCACAAGAGTATTTATGTGTCTGCCCATTGGGTACACAAGCTATGAAAAAAAGGACAGGCAGTTAAATTGTCACGGGATAAAATTAGGCCTCTAGAATATTCAGTTCCAAGTTACATAGATGTAATAAGATGGATGTATTGTCTTTCACCAAGATGCAAATAATACTGTAAGCTCCATCATGTGTCACATAGCACAGTGCAATATTTCACACAAGGATGTCTTGTTCCTATCACTGGCTGTAACTACACCTGAAGAATTCATTTTTAACCAAGATTTAAAAAAAAAAAAAAAAAGGTTTTTAGTTAACCTGTGGGTATTTTTCTATGATATTTGTGCCATATCTAGGTTAGGAAACAGAATAGATTCTTTAAAATATTTTACTATATTTTACTGCTGGAAAAGAAACCTACAACAAAATTCAGTCACTGCACTTCTTCCTGACAGATGTCCTCTTGTTCAGTTCTAGAGATGATTGGATTTGTCATCTCATGACACATAGGATGCACGCTTTGCATTTCACTTGTTCCGCCAGTTACTTGTAGTTTTACATTGCAGGTTTCCTTACTGCTGCATATATGTGTCTAATTCTTAAAGACTAGTCTAAAATGATGCTCTATTTGGTGTGGCAGTAACAGAATGCAGTCCAGTTGAGTTACAGGAGAGTGTTTGTATCCAAGATTTGCTTCTGCTTTGTCATTATGAATATGTAATACCACAGTCGTGGGAAGGGAGACAGCAGTAGTGTCCTTGTGAGTATGGTTGAGGGGGAAGGTAGCTGATAAATACCACTAAGAAAGAATCTGATGCCTTTATGGCATACTAGTATTAATGTTTAAGAGACTGATTTATGTGCATGAGAACTGTCAGTTCAGACAGGGCTAAGAGCTCACCTTGCCAAGCCAGGGGTTGGGAAGTGGTGACAGACTAGGTTGCAGTGTGCTCAACTGCAGAAAACAACTGCAATAGCCTCTTTTGTTAACAACTTAATTGCATCCAGGCTCTCTACACAAAAGCCTTTGCTGTGCAGCAGCAGAACATTAGAAATAATCACAGTCCCATTCTTGCCAGCTGGCTGATCTGGGCGTTTCATGGAGTCCCACTGCTTATGAACAGACCCGCAGTGACTTAACCCATCAGGAACAACTTGTCTGACTGGTGCCTCCAGGACTGTCCTCAAAGCAGAAAGATTTATTCAGCCATTCTATTGTCTTCTTAGGAAACTTTGGTCACCCTTAAAGAGGAGCTTTTAAGGCCTTCACCATCTACTGCGCTCTGAGAACCCTGGGGCCACTACACACCAGGTCCTCCTCGTCCTGCATCTCTTGGCACAGACCCGTTTCACTTACCCCACATCTTGAGTCTCAAGCTTTGGAGGCCGAACATGCCTCTGGCAGGATCTCTCTGGGGTTGCCACCACGTCTGCACTCTGCAGAGCTACTCGAGGAACAAACACATGCCTGACGAGAGGCCACAAGTTTGAATCCCCAAAGCACATGCCACTAAACGCAGTGGAAAGATGATGCAGGTAGAAAACCTATAGATCAAGTGCATAAGGCTCATGTCAGACATCAGCTCCTTCCGTAGACGAAGCTCTGTCAGTGCAAGAACTATTTGTGATTTTGGAAGCACTTCCCCCCAGATTTGGTCTTAGCTAACAGATACAGAGGTGCACACATCAGGCACGTACAGACTATGACAAAACACCCGCAGTACATACTCGGTGGCAGCATCTCCAAACAAGCTTGTGAGAGTCCTAAGGACTGTCCTGTTTCAAACTACAAAGCACAAATTTGACTGCAAATAAATCTCAAATCTAAATAGACACAGAGAGGCTTTCAACAGYAGCACTGTATCAGCCTGGCCTCTTAATAAAGAGGAACTAGTTCAGCTACAGCAGAAACAAAGCCCTCCAAATCACCCTAAGATGTAAGTCTTAAAAAACAAACAAATATTTTTTTAGCCCACTTGYACTCATCACATGTCCAAATATTTCCCTGTTCTGACTGATCACACTAATAAGATACCCTGAGAAATACTGTTCATTTATTGCAGGAAACCAAAAATAGTATGAGGAGTCATAAATATTTCAACCTCCTTCCTAAAATGAGAGGAGGAAACTCTAGTAAAAGTCTTTAACCCAGATAAAACCACTTTTCTTTTTACCATATCAGCTTCTCTGGAGGCACCACTTTGAGGATGGGAGAAACTCATTCTGTAGAGCTAATGTTTCTTCTTGCTGTGGGTCAAGATGTACGCAAGGAGTGCTCTTCTCCCAGATGTCTACATGGTGACTCCAGCAAAAGATGAAACCAAGTGACCCAGCGAGCAGTGACATTCACTGTGAYCTCACAGTCACTGTGACCTCACAGTCACTGTGACCTCGTGCCAACCTTTGTCGCCATACACGGTGCAATATGGTCACCTTTTASTAAAAGAGTATTTTTTTCGCAGCATTCAATGTAATAGTCGAAAAAGTTTACTGCCCTATTTCATTTCATCATTATTGGACTGTTTGGGCAACTCRGCTAAAAATATTTGTTTGTAAAATAAAATTATTTACTCTGATTCAGCTGCATATCTTAATAAAAACAAACAAAAAAATCATTTGTATTTTAGATTAAAATAGACAACTTTGTTATTTCCAGATTTTAAAAGACTTTTGTTTTAAGCTGTAGTCTAAACTACAAGGTTAGAGTATTTGCCAAATCTCTTATTAAGATGCATCTAGAAGACTCAAATTTAACTTAAGAGTATCTAGTCAAAGCCTACCTTTACTCTTCACAATAGTACTAATCAAAATCTCTTGAACAAGTTAAGCTCCTTTCAGAAGGCTTCTCCTCATGAGCTTAACCCAAACTCATCAACAGCCAGAGGATCTGGTTCAAGGTTGAAATGGGCTCCCTCCAGTACCCATCTCCCAAGTCTGCTGTGACCATAGGAGAAAGGGTGCAGCTTCCTCTCTTGCTAGGGAGGAAGGTTTTGCTCCTTGGGGTCTTTCCCAAATAGGTCTGAATGAGAAGATGACAACAGGGAAGGACCACCTTTCAGCACCAACCACTGGCAAGCTCCTCAGGCAGATATAGGGCTGCCCAGCCTACAACAGCAGACCAGGGCAGAATAAAACATTGTCTAGCAGAGGGAAGAGTAAAGCTCTTCTGGAAAGATACTAAGCACACACTGCTGCAAGCATTGCTTCTGTCACAGCCCCCTTCTTGTCCTTGACAAAAACTATTACACATAAAATAAGTGAAAATCAGTTCTTTGCCTTGGTGCTGTTTCAGTGGTGTCAACACCTGCCTTTGCTTAGCAAATTCATCTTTTCAAGAGCTGCTGTACTTTCTGGGCAGTGTGCTGACCCTGGCAGCTCAAGGGCTTTTCCAGAAGGATGTCCACATTCCACAGTGGCATCCCAGGTGAACTTAGGGACAACCAGAGCGCTAAGGGTCAAGCTATCCCCAACCTTGGAAAATTTGATCAGCAGAAGTCAAGCACAGTATCAGAAATCTCATTTCTTAGCTATGTAACAAGCACAGTGACTGCAGGTGTGATGGGCACACAGGGTACAGTTTCCAACAGGCTGCAAGTGTAAGCTCAAGACAGAGCAGTTGACGCTCTACTATACTTAGAAACAGAGAAAATCAAAATCCTCAGAGATTTTGCAAACTTKATATTTGTCCTAAGAATTATTTCTTAAATCTTTTTGGCAGCAAGAGTACTTAACATTTTTCTTTATTGAGGCAGGCCTTCATCTTATTTATTTAATAAACAAACCAGCAATAAGTTGTTGAGAAAACCATAGAAGTCCTTTTGCCATTTACAGGACTACATTGTCCTGGACTGTCAGCTACCTTTTTGTTCATCTTGGATTCAATATCCTGGTTATTACTGTACAGGTAGGAAGGAGAGAAATGTTCAGTTCAGTAGGATCAAAGGACTGTGTTTTGCAGTTGCATGATTATTTCCAAAGATACAAACAATACTTCATTTGTTCCACAGATASTGATATAATTTCAGGATGCCTTTGATCTTGTTCAGACCAAGATAAAAGCTGTATTTTAAATTATGCTCATTAAAGTGTTTTAATCCAATTTAAAAAAAAAAGGTGTTTTTTGCACAACCTACCTTTAAGTATCTAACATAGGTGTCTAAATTAGGAGAACAATATCCTTAACTGACTCCTCTGAAAACTGGACTCACTGAACTGGGGATCCTAGAGATGAAAATCTTCATAATAGATTTAACCTTCTGTTAAATAACAGTGTTTATATAAAGCAAGTTTATGACCATGTTAACCGTAATATTTAACCATTTTAAGTGTCTTTAAAAGTCAGAAAGGAAAGCCTTTCCATATACTGATTCCTTCTGTATTTGGGCTACTCGGGTGTCCACAATATGGGGTGCTACATCTACACCTCTGATGACTAAAGGTGGAACAGAGAGCTCTAGGGAGCTGAAGTTCAGAGAAGTTCTGCATTAAATACAGAGGGAGAGACAGACAGACATCTCAGACTTAGTTCTTAACTTTCAGGCAAGCAAATTTAGGGGGGACTAAGCCAGACCTTGCCTTCTAATTGTGTAGGCACCTCCTGATTTAACTGAAGTTTGCATGACTCTGCTGGTAGTGCAAACTCCGCTGCTAGGTCTACACACCTTTCAGGAATTAGGTTTCATACCATTCCTTAGACAAGAAAATTTGGAGATTAAGTGGATCCCCTACATCACATGGAGAGAATAGGGGAGAAGTAGAAGTAGGTCCCAGTACCTTAGTTCCTGGGGCAGTTCCTAAGAGAATCTTTGAAAACAAATCCCTGTATAACAGAGAGCTGTGCTTGGTGGCATACGGTCAGATTTCCCAGATTTCCACCTATGCTGACAGGTATCTTCCATCACCACATGTAACAGAAGCTTTTCAAAAACTTGGAAAGCAAAGTAATTTGTTCTGGAATCCATATGGATGTTTGATGCAAGTCCAACAAGCTGAAAGAATATCAAGGTCTGGAGGGCCRAACAAAGAGCAGTCCCCCTCTGTTCCACTGCACATGTAAAGCGTCATGCCAACCCTCTATTGAGTACTGTTTCCAGAAATAGTGCAAAAAAGACTCCAGAGACACTTGTTCCGTAGCCTTATGTCAGAATTAGGGCACCTGTATTTTAAATAAGTCAGGCACGTGACACATAAAGACAACAGAGAAGTTGCAGGCAAGAGCTTCTCCCAACACAGCCTCTTGCTGGCTGCTCCAAGCCCCAGGTTTCATCATGAGGCCGGAACCCATTACTCCCTTGCCTTTAATGGTGGTTGCTCAAGCACAGAAAGCTTGCGTAAACTTGGCAGTATTTACTTCTTAATAACCATTTTGTTGATAGAAAAAGGAATTCTCAATACACTCCAACCCTATGATAACCTGACTGAAAAGAGCTTTTTTTTTTTTTTTTTTTTCTTTCAGAAAACTGCTACCACTTTATGCAACACAACCAGACTTGGCTTATTTTGTAGCCCCCATTTCTGTCAGGAGGTGTCAAAACTATAAGCAGTCATAAACACTTCCTGAAACTTTAGCCACATTGATTGAAAATGTTATGGCATAATAAACAAATATATTATGTTATCACCACGTGAACTGTACCAGAATGTAACTTSTTGAAGCAGGATTCATAAAGACTGGAACATATTTTATTGCCTACAACAAAAGCTCTTCCCGTCCTCCAGCCATGAGAAGGCCTCCTGTATTTTAAATTATTGTGCAATAACCTCACTTTAAAGAATGAAATTTCATTAATATTCAACTCATTTAAAAACAAAAACAAGCATCACAGCAAGCAATCTCCCAGCCTTCTTCTGGATTTTCAACTTTCGGCACTGAAARACAGTTGCGGTAATGTTGCATTTGGAAGCTTTCCCAAAGCGTGCATGATTGAAAACACCAATCTATCTTTCCACAACACGTTCAAGTAAATATGCRTTATGGTATTAGTGACACAACTAATTATGTTCTGAAGCACGAGGAACAGAATGTGCCCGTACAAAACCTCAACTGTATAGACTCGAGTAGTGGTTTAACCTGCTTCCAAACCTCAGATATTCAACCAGCCTCTTGTATTGATCTTACCGTCCTCTGCAGTGCCATAAGTCAACATTCAGACCAGCAACCCGAGGAGCCCCGCGCTGCTTCTCCCATTGTGTTGGTTCCAGCACAACTTGCACAACACAGGACCACATCCGTAGCTCCTGAGCTGCAACACACAAACATACATGGGCTTGTTCAGCAAAGCAAGTTACACTGTTATCCAAGTGGAAGTCGGACACAGACACACATCCTGAGCCACACCTCAGCAGGCARATTTCAGGCACACAGCACAAAGGGATAGAAGAAATGGCTCTAGATTTCTCTGTATTTGTAATGACTGTGGGAGACAAAAGACTCATTAAGAACAAGTCTGGAAAGTATTTAAGTAGTAACATGTGTGCAAGCACATCTGACTGGATTTCCCTCAACACTGCAGCATATTTTACCAGAAACACTTTCTTTTAACAATTTAATTCTCCTATTAGATCTGCTAATTACACAGTATTATTGCTGTTTCCCTTACTGATGTATCAGCTCTTTACTTTCATTTCTTGCACTCCTAATATGTTTTCCAGTCAACATAGGATTTGGGCAGATTAGTGAGCCATACAATTAGTAGAGCAACATGCTGTGCGTTAATTATGGAGTTCTTTGCTTTCCTCCATATATAAAAAGCAACTACACTTGCCAGTCTCAAGGATTTATTCTAGATTAAGGACAGCATCAAAGAAAATAATAAAGACAAAAATTGCAGGAGACCAGAGTGAGCAAAACACATTTCATACCAGCTAAGGGATTGGTTACACTGGTCCAAAATCACCCTAGGAAACGGTGCCTGCAAAAGGTGACAGGTAACCTACAGGGGTAGATGGAAACACAGGTTTCATCTGCGAGATGAACCCTGCCAAGGAGCTGAGAGGAATGCATTTGTAGTTCAGCTCAACAGAATTGCTGGGGAAGTAGGCTGGGGTGCTGGCCTGCTGGCCTTGTTCAAGGCAGTGAGAGTTAATTATAAGTTTTTCATCCAGCTAAGTGTGTAGGGCTACGTCCATGCAAAGACAGCCAACGCTTCTCCAAGTACATGAAGTATGTGATGCACTTACCGACACACTGCTTGTTAACAAATTCGAATTTTTATTCAATCAAATTGTGCAGTGATCTGTGATTATGAGGTGGTTGATGTGAATTTTCTACATAATGAGAACTGTGTATTAAGCCCCATAGGCCAACCTTTAACTATCCTCACTAATTGAACAGATGTTATAYCCCAGAAACCTTCAGATCTAAGCAAACTTCTTATGCCACTTTCAGACCTACAAAGCAGCAAGTAACATGAAAACACGAGCTTCAGTCGGTTCAGAAGCACACAGACACTGCACTGGACCTCTGCCCAAGTGCAAATCCCAAATCTCGCTTTTTATTTCCACCGGTGTGCCCAGTATCATCTAATTTCTAGGATCATTGGTCAAGGGCAACACAGCCCCAGTGTTTYGCAGTCTTTCAGCTGCACCATGAAGCCAGCAGCAAGTTGTTCTCATGCTGTGATGCCCAACATACCACCCTGTTGGTATAGCCAGGACAGAGATAGGAAATCAAAGAACACAATCCATAGTTTTCACAATCCCTAGTGCCCCACATTTGGTCAAGGTTTGAAATCATTTCATTAGCAAAAGAAGGGAGGTGAACACCAGCTCTTCAGCATTTTAAGGAAATGTGGYCCTGCACTGTTTACTATACTTGGATGCTGTCCCAATAAATGATGGGCTGAATGACTCRTTAATGTCCTCTAGACAACTGCAAATGTTGGTTTTGTCTGTGAAAACACTTGACTTCAAACCAAAGCTTCAKCTGACAAAAACAGGTGGCAGTAATCCTTGGATATTCAACACTGCCTGAATCTGTTTCAGAAAGTTTCAAATGAGAATTTCAGATTGTCAAAATTGCCACCATGAATATAAAAACTTTAAATTTACTCCAGTGAGCAAGGGCACTGCCCGAGAAGCAACAAATGTGTCTTCATGGAGTTAGAGTTGCAGTSCACCTTTAAAGGCTGCTTATGGTAGAGACTTGATATCTGCCCAAAATCACCTATAAGAAGATGAGATCTCCTACCTGTAATGAATAAGGTGGAAAGCCCATAAATATTTAGGATCAAATTACATACAATTTCTTCCTACTGCTCTTTTGGAGGTATGGAAAACACAATTCTCAATCATGCTACAGTCCCACCTCTCTGCTTTGCCTTTTCCTCTCTATCCACCAAGAAAAGGTGGACAGGCAAAGCAGTTTGCCAAGGGGATGAGTAGAGAAGGACTATGGTCAAATATATTTTGCTCTGACTTAACTGCTTCCAAAGACCCCCAGGCATGCAGAGAGCTGAACAGAAATCAGCTTTGATTTTCCTCTTTGATATGCTACAAGGCACAAAACCCCCAGCTGTCCCCAGATATGGAAACCACAGAAGACAGCTCTTGTCCTCTCCCCTCCTGCTACAGGGGTGGGAGAACTGGAATTGGGATCAAGGTCTTCAAAKGGATTAAAAACAAACAAACAAAAAAGATCTCTGCATGATTGGTAAGCATACTGAAAATGCCAAATACCAGGGATCTTGTTGATCCCAACAAGATCTAGAYTCATTAAATTAATAAATGAGCATTTGACTGAATTAAAGTATAAAAAGGGATTCAGTTTGAACAGTGTTTATTCAGRACCTGCTTAATAGACATCCAAACTACACACACAGAGCAAAGGATGCTGCCTAGGAAGGCCATTTTCTCTTCCAAACAGACAAGGTTGGGTGTTCTCTGAGTATGATTTTCTAAAGGTCAGAAACTCTCTGGAAATTTTACTACTCAGGGGATTATATTATCACTAAGGTGCGAGGAAGACTGAAAAGTATGATTGTTCTTCAATGTCACATCCAATACAGTACTACAAAGCTCAAGTTTAAGGCATGAAAATAATAATAATAAAAAAGTCATCTCCGGCACCATTTTCTCTCCACTAAAAATAAAACATCACTTCTCCTCCAGGTTTTAATTTACTAAAGCCTTTTCCAGTCTTGCATCCTGGACAAAATTTAAGATCCTTTCTGTCTAAAAGAAGTCATTTACTGAACTTCATGAGCAGAAGGTTGCAGGAGCAGAACTTTAGGAGCAGAAGGAATCAGGCATTACTGACTGATTCTAGTGAGTAATRAACAATATTCTAAATAATAGTCTCAAAAATTTATTGAGCCTATTCTTGTAGTCTGGAGGGAAAATGCTAAATTATGAAATTATTATATTGCTGCTTAAAAAGTATTTTTCCCAGTAGTAGGATCATTTATTTTACTGGMTGCACGGAGCCATTAGTGTTAAGATTATTTAGTCGTCCCATATTATAATGGTGTCAGTCATTTCATAACCTGTTATGTGTTCCTTTTGGTAGTGTGCATGATGAAAATCTCATTACATATGAAGCATGTTACTCATAATAACTAGAAAACATGTTTAAAAACTCATAGTTAAAAGCAGAAATGTTGTTAGAACAGACAAAARAATGAACTAGAATGTCTGGCTTCTATTTCCATGCACCAGTGACTGGCCTCAAACCTATAAGCTATGTTTAGCCCTACTAACTAGTATTGAACATAAACTTGGTGCCATCATTATCAGAATGCAGCTGTAGTTTTTGTTTGGGGAATTAATGGTAAAAGTTAAAAAAATGCATCCAGATCTAAACCAGTTTCAAGGGTAGGGTGTTACATCTTTTTTGCCCATTAGTTATTACAGCTTAAAGTAGAATTCTGGAGATTTAGTTAAATGTGTGTGTATCTATGTATATATATTTACCCTCATTCTCTAATCCACATAAGAAAGAGTCAACAGAAGTCCAGGAGATAACTGCAAGCAGTGCTGGAAAGCTCACACCAGTGATCACCACTTGTAGCACCATGCCCTTAGAGTAGTTTTGAGAGCTGCCTGGATGRATGCCAGGAAGCTTCCATCCCGGAGGAACACTTGGCATGCAGCTATCTGACATACCTTGGCATACCTACCCAGCCTCGGGCTACGTCCCTGTTTTACTGGGTGCTCAAAAGTCATGGGAGGAGAGCAGGGTGCTGCCATCTGCCCTGTCAAGCTGCTTGCCCATCACCRTTGCCAACACCCTCCTCCAAACACTCAAGCCAAAGGAAGAGGTGTCTGCAAACCCCCTTGCCCTGGCACAGGTTTGTCCATTTGATAGGAACATTTGGTCTGAGGCCTTTGGGTCTACAGACAGATCTAAATCAGCAAAGGAAGGAGGGAGAGGGAAAATAAAAAATAAATAAATAAGTAAATAAAAAGTTTGACTTTCAACACCCAGGCAGAATCCACAGCATCAGCAGTTAGGAAAACACATCTTCGCTGGTATGCAGAGCAGTTCTTGTTCTGAAAATCCCTGAAAGTCAATAAACACGGACCTGCAGGATACCATTTTCCGGCATTTCTCTCCAGGGAAGGGAAGAAGTGACTCACAGCCCTGCGTGAAGGGACTTGGGAGCGAGCAGGCAGCTTCACCTGGGCAGCTCATGGCTCACGTGCTCCTCGTTAGCAGCACAGCTTCCAGCCACAGCAGAGATCTTTCRATGCTCTGTTCCTTCTTTTTTTCTCACTCTATGTTTTTGGCATCAGTCATGATGACAGTAAGTGTGTTAGTGTTATAGGAATTTGTATTGCTTCACTCTTAACCTAACCTTTATGTTAGATCTCTATCGCTCTATGGTTGGGCCTTCTTAGGCCTAGGACTAGCAGAGAAACCTAAGCAAAGCAATYGTGTAAGAGGAATACATGAGGGCAGGGCAAGCAGGGACAGAAACATGCTACATTTCTGTTAGAATAGGACTAGTCAAAATACATATATACACACACACATATGTGTGCATATATATATATAAAATTTTAGGTAACAAAGCACCATTTATCACACACATACACTCCAAGTAGCTCTGTTTCCTTCCCAGCTGAAAGGGGATGCACATGGATATAGCTCTACCTGCACAATATTTTTGGTATTTTGATTCTTTGCCAGCATATAGAGGAAAATCTAAACAAAAAACAAACAAACAAAAAGAAAATAAGAAAATCAAGTCTGCAGAGGAACAAAGAGGAACAACTGTGCTGTGCAATACAGTATCATATGCAGGGTACTAAGGATCTTCAAGACATCTACTCCACCTTGCCTTATTGCCCACACTGATACCAGGTCAAACAACTTCTGTCCTGACCGTGATACAGCCGGGTGAGCCACTCCACAGCATCAACACACACAGCTACAGTGTCTGGCAGCACAGGTCACTGGCTCCTGATGTCCCAACCACCGTTTTCCCCACCCCRTACATAGACAATGTGAAAAAATAATGACAAAACTGCTTGTACACAGCTGGGTCCCAATAACTGYTTATTAAACACAAACTCATAGAACATGTATAGACACAACCAGTCTCCTTGGAGCTCAGGGCACGGCAGGRGAAAGCAGAAAGACCCTGAATGTACCTCAAGGCACATTGTGCAATGCTGTGTTTTCCCGTGACAAGTTGTACCTACTACCTTGCAGCTGAGAAAGCTACAGATGGGGGGAGAATGACTAACTGAGCAGTATGAACGAGCAGGAAAGGCTGAAAGAATGACACAGAAGAGGAGCAGGAGAAGGCAGGGAGATAAGCAGCATATCAAGACTCTGAAAAACTTACTGAAGTCCACCATAAGGCATGTGGTCAGAGATGCTTACTTTCAACTAGCAAAGGCTGAAACGGTCTGGGATGGGCCAACTAAGTTGCTGCTCCTCTTCTGTAGGAATAACGGCATAAGCTGCACCAAAATGAGCATAATAAAGCTGCCAATTTGCTCTTTTTCCCAAGAAGGGGCTCCAGAGTGAGCACTTCCTTTTTTGTCCCTCCAGTCAGATGCTCATCTCAAGTGTGGAAAATGCCTTAATAACCTACAGGATTTGTTGCAAGYGCTCTCTGCTTCCAGGGAATGCCCTGGTATGTACTCTACCTGGGGAATTCATTAACGGGCTGCTTGTCACCTGGCACCATTCTTGTCATCATTGTTTAGATTTATATCCTCTATTAATAATTTTTAAATAGAGACCAGTTTAGCACTTCAATTATTACAACAGGAACTTTGTAATATATTTGAAAAGTAGTGTTAATATTTTACTTAGCCTTTGACTTAACTACAAAAGAAGGTGTACATACACATTAGTAGGAGAATGGAAAACTCGCATGTAAAGAGTAGAGCTATGTCTGTTGCTCTTGCCCTTTTAGGAATGCAAGAGCTTTGAGTAGTCAATGAGGGGCCATTAGATAATGCTGAAAAGGGGAGCAAATTTATGATGTGATAGACAGCTTGCAACAACCATTTAGACAACAATATTAAAGTGAAATAAATATACTGTTTAGATCAGAAGGGATAAGCACTCACATGCAACAGGCAGCCAGCTAACAGAACAGGCAAGAGTTTTGCCCAAGGGCAGTTTCCTCCTACATGGTCCCTGCTACCTCCAACAGGAAGGGCTGGTTGGGCCCACTTGCAAATGCCACAGTGCACACTGAGCAGCCCAGGGCTCTGGTCACAGAAAACATCATCTTTCTCACCCAGGAGASGCAAATCACAAAAGTACTCTATTTCCCCCACCAGAGGAAAGTTACTTATTTAAGATGGCAATGCATGTGTTTAGGAGAAATACTATCCAAGTCTTTGTAGCTTGACACTCAAACATAGTCAGGGATCAGACTAGAGGCTATTTCAGAGGGAAATGGGGAAATAGTTTTAAATTGCCAAACAGCCATAACAAACCTATYGGCACATGAAATAGTCTCCCAAAGCAAGCAACAGACACTCCACATAACCTCTAGGTAGATAAGCWGGAACAAATGACTTCACTTTTTTTCTTATACATTTCCATCACTGGTGGAATAGTTGTGCTGAAAGAACAGAAATACAAGACCAGAATCTCTTCCCCATCATACCTGTAAAGAAGTGCACTGAAACCTGCTGGATTCAGGAYAGCGGAATAAGGAATCATTGATACAGATACTGGATTTAAGTCTACAGAACACGTAAGGACCTAAATCTCATCTAGACTTCATCTTACATTTGGTAGTGCTTAAATGCAAATGTACAATAATGAAATACCTTTCTTAAAGGGAGCTGTATGGACAGAGTTAGGAGTAACATGTTGCTATAAACATTTATTTCATTCTCCTCAAGTAAGACAGCTAAGAAAAAAAGAAAAAAAAGACATAGCAGCCTTGACTCAGCTAATTATTTAAATAATCTGCACTAGCAGTGACATGTCYTATAACATGTCAGAGGGGAACTGAAAAAGAGTAATCTGCAGGTAAAAAAGACTGCATTTTTAGGTTTTGAGACTAGCAGGTACACAGAAGGCAGACGCAAGAGGGAAGCGTTGTCAGACACTGCTAAAACTCAGCCTTCAACCATATGCTTGGATGGTGGAAGATGCAAGCACAACTTCACTACTTTTTCCTCCTCTTCATTATTGCCCAGAAATAGTTAAAACATAGCAGGTGGGAGTCTCAAAACACCCACATATGCACTTTTTTTTTTTCCCTTAGTGCTCATATGTTGATCCTTAGCTCTGACAAAAAAATTACTTAGCTCTGTCTTGGCTACAAGATAGAAGAAAAAATATCCCTTGTTGTTATTCCTCAGTGGAGTCCTTTTCAATTATTTCTACACTTCTATCTTTCTTGGCTTGACCTCTRTTAAGTGATGTGGATGCAAAGAAAGAATAGTGTTGAACATAGAGCAAATGAGCTACAGAAAATGGAGTTGCTTGAACGTTAAAGCCTTTTCATCTTGCCCTTAAGCCATCATCAAAATAATGTTATGGCAGTGAAAGTCAAATTTAAGCTTAATTTCTTTTTCCCTATGCTCTCTAAGCTTACTCCATCCAAAGCTCCACTCRAGTATTTATCCCAAATTGAGAATATGAAACAATATGAGAGAGGTGGCCTGAAGACAGCCTTGAAGACAGCCTCAAAGATAAATCAGCAAAGAGAGGAGGAAGCAGACCTTCCTCTTTTCTCTGCCCACATCTCTTTGGAAGGTCACAGAGAACTCAGCATCTTCTTGCCTTTTTCTTTAGGTCTCGTTGTTGTGTTGCTGTGAACCAGCTTTCCTGCTGGAGAAGCTGGATGTTGAGCTGATACCTGCACCTTCACACTGAAGTCACAGTTACAAATCTCAGCAGCAGCATCAAATCTGTATCACCAAAAGCTGCTGGGAAGGAGCTGGGAGTCAGACTTGCTGATACATATCGGAATAAGCTTTTACAAGTGGTACTGATTAGCGGTTTTGCTAGGGGCCCCATCAAGGGCAAGGTTTAAGCAAGAATCTGCAGTGGCCAACTCCCACGAGGGGCCACCCAGCAGGTCAGAGCTGAGCCAGCACAGTGGGGAGGCCTCCAATGTTTRAGCCTGGCCATACATTTAGCAAATACCTTCAGAGCTGTCAGCAGCCCACCTTTCATTTGCACTAATCTCACAGATATGCTAGGTTAGTGTGGAAGTCAGCAGCACRAAAATAAAAGGTCAATTGGAAACTCTAGGGGGAATTTCTTGACCAAGAGCATTTCTAGGGTGGGCTAAAAGCTGAACTGAAAAGCTCTTCCCGTGATTTAGAGCRGCCACAGGGCTGCTCTAACTTGCAGATGCTGCCACACAAGCCAGCAGTGCAAGCACACCGTTCTCTGGATGCACATTCCCCTGGCTTCCCTTTTACTCAGGGTTATTTTGGCAGGGGACTGAATTAAAATGTGAGTGGAAGAAGCTTCTCAAAGCAGGTCCCAGTGACCACGTGGCATTCACCAGTTGTGCACAAAGAGTCCCAACTAGCTATGCTTTCATAGGCTGGCAATCTAAATGATTTAGATGTGTGCCAAAAAGAACAGTGTCACAGAGAGACCAAGCAATCTTCACTAAAGCCAAAGGGTTGTCTAAGGGCTGCACCTTCATGCCACCCACTGCACTAACGACAGTAGTCTGATATATTACATAATACTTACATTAAACTACCTAGTATACTCAAAGAAATACTACAGTCTTAAACCTACAGCCTGGTTTCCCCCACACTGATAAATCAACAGTAATTACATTTAAGGAAATGGAGCGACTCTAGTGTAAAGTAATTGCAGCCAGGAGTAGAACCATATACTTTCCCTTTCAATCCATATTACTGGATTATATGTACTTTCTAGTGGCTTAATTAATGTTTTAACCACTGAATTAATTGATTTGTAGAAATATCAATGAGTATTTATTAGAACATCTAAGGTGYGAGTGGTTAATTTATATTAGATTACCAGTAGCATCCTTATAAAGYCCATTAATTATGTAATAATGTTTTAATTTAAAAGACTTTAACACACAGCACACCAGCATATTTTACACCTAATTATTGCATTACATTACTGAATTCTTAAAAATATCCCCTTTTGCTCTCTTGAGACAGATTTAATTTGCCGTTTCACTCAAAACACACAAGTGTCTTGGGAAGCATTCTTATCTTTTTATGTTACTTGACGTGGTTTATAATTTCCCACATTATCTAGCCAGACGATCTTTCCCTCAGCTATTGGTTTCTCAACCGTTTCCAAAAACAACTTCTTTTGGAAACGTTGTTTTTGCCTGCTGGGTCATCCTTTCTCAGGCTTTCAGGCAGAACAATCTACATCTCTGGCTCAGCTGCCTTGCTGCRACCCACCTGCAGCAGTAACCCAGCTTCTGGGAAGGATGAGAGGAGAAAAGTAGACTTAGAGAAAAGTGTCCTGAGCACCCAACCCTCTAAATGCTGAGCTCCTACCAGCAATAAAAGGTAGCTAGCAATTCTCTGGCCAGCTGAGTATTTGGCAGGTGCTAATTAAAGCCTGTTCTCCCAGTTTTTCCTGGGAATGCAAGGAGCTACTAAATATATTTAAGAGGGCAGCCAAGTGATTCACGGGCAGCAAAGCTGGCTGAAAGAGTCTGTGCTTTCTGCTCTTCTCCCACCCCATGTTATTCCAGCCACTGACTCAAAGCCCTGCACTATTGCTTGCTGCTTCCAAAATTGTAACACGTAATCCRTAACTGGAAGGGTTGTGGTCAAAAGTTAGCCTCCAGGCCCTTCAATGTCTCCTTACACTATATTATGACAAACAGTTGTACAGGGAGAGGAAGAGTGGCATGTCACATAGTGCCAGGAACACTGCAGACCCACTGCAGATGGTGTGACCCACTGGGGCCCCTTAATCACTGCAGAGCCCAGCAGGGGCTGAGACCCACCGTTTGGCACATACAAGCTTRGGTCTTGCAGCACTATCAGTGCCAGCCTCTGTCCATATTAAATTATCCAAAGTCCTGACAAAAAGAGCATGATAGATTTCTAGATGTCTCTATGAGAGGTTTTAACACACCAAGTGTGCTGCACACCAAGCTCAAGCAGCACATCCCTATAGGAATAYAAGCATTTGCTGATAGGCTGCTTTGATTCTTCCTCCTAGGCAAACACACAGCCTGACAACTACAGAAGGAGAGAACAACTCACTTTTCTACATGTTCCACAGACCCGAATGCCTGGGAGCATTCAAAAGAGTAATTTGTACCACTGCAAGGACAGGACTGTGTGCTGTCAGGCTTCACATGCTTTATTTTAGATCCTCAGGTTCAACTCCATACTAATAACAAGGTACTAAAAGCCTGGACCTTCCTTTGATTTAATAAATACAAAAGAAATAATAATTTTTAAAAAATCTTGAAGGAAGAGAAAATGTAATGTGTGTGCATGCACACACGCATTCATCACATTTAATATCTTTGTAAAAAGCAATGCAGCATCCTAGAAGTATTTGCAAGTGTTTGAATAAGGTTTTTTTTTTTAAAGCATCAGATAAATATTACACTGTTTTAAAAAAGCTACAGAAAAATGTTTGAAGTGTTCTGATCTTAGCAGGGAGAGTGTTGACTTTGGGAGTGGATGGCTAATACAATATTAAATACACATTTTCAGCTCATCAGGAGAAGCACACCCCGCTGATCAGAAACACCCTGCAAGAGAAGAGTTGTTGATGAACTCTGGGYGTTTGCCTCCTCAAATTTCCCTGCCGATGGACAACAACAGAGCCCCTGCAAGGCGATATCCAAGCCTGCTTCCCCAGAATCGAAGAGCAAAGGGCTTTTTATTCAAGGGACCAAACCAAAGCAGGAGCCTAAGTCTCCTGCACTATGCCCCAGCACAGAACTAGTTTTACCTATACCCATGCTACTCTCCCTGGGCTCCCCCTTTACAGCTGCTGGGAAGAGTTAGATGCTCTGGGAGGCACAGGTTCATCTCTCCTGTATGTACATAAGAAGCAGAACAGATTGATTTCACCTTTGGTCCAGGTAGACTTTTGCAATTGCCATTCATATTGTGGGAATTGACATATAGTGGGAAAGAAACCTAGATAAGAGCTTGTTTGTATAAGCTAAATTTGACACTAGACAGCTCACTGCAAACTTCATGGAGCTGCAGAAACCAGAAGTAAAACACAATCTTTGGTCTTGTTTTATACTAAGGGAACATCTATAATAAGCAAGTAGAGTGACCAAAACAATAATTTATGTTACATGCACATGTTTACAGCTTGCAGAGCCAGAGTATGAGAGTTGCGTTGACCACAACTTATGAGTGTTTAGTATGTTATGACTTCATATTGGAAGAAAAGCAAAAGCTTTTATTATATGAATTTTTACATGAAAATATTTGAAATAGCTGCTCATTGACCAGTTAGTGGATTTCTGCTCTTTAGGCCATTCAAAAACAAGCAAAAAGTTCTGGAAATCTCTGGAAAGCTCAAACATAGGAAAAGTTTATATCTTTAGTAGATATATGCATCACAGATGATATAATTCCATATGTCATGTGTTACAAAAAATGAAAGCAAGTATCTTGAATTAAGTTTTTTTGGTAAAAAAAMTTTAAGCTACTTAAGCATGAGTCAAGATCATATTTCATATATATATATACACATTCATGCATGAAAAAATAACCCAAGAAAAGGTTTATGGAGATGACCCCAGTTCTATGGATCTATTAGAAACAAACACATTTATAAGGCGATTCCAAACAACATTACCTAGCACGATGGCAACTTTGAACACTAAATTAGAGCTCGTAGTGAGACTGGGTAATTAAGGTCATTGCATCTCTTAGTCTTGCTCATTGCACTGAGGTGTATAAGTTTGGATAATTCATAGTCCAAAAAGCCAATTGGATGAAAGCTTTGGGCAGCCACACAAATCATGTCTTGACATGGCAAATAACCATTTCAGGGCTATTAGCAAAGGAAGGTTCTGATCTATTCCCTCCTTTCCATCTATCCTCCAGTAAACAATTCTTCACATCAGAGGGATTCACTCACCTGCGCAAAGGTCATTCACCATCATGCATTTATAGCATATAGTTTGCTAATATATGGCAATTTTGGGGAAAAGCCACCTATGATGCTTAATTCATCACTCAATATCTGTCTCCACAGCTGTTAGAAAAAAAAATCTTGGCTTTAGCTTGGGTTGCTAGCTTTGTTTCCTAAGGAAATGATGCTTAAGCAACTGATTGATATATGTACATATGTGGGCAGACTTCCCCCACCTTCTGTTACTTTTGAACTCACTGACTAATTTCAAACAGGTTTTATGAAGTAACAGAAATATTAAAGTCAGTGCCTGGACAAGAGCAGTAAGGAGGAACTAGTGTCTCACTGAGGGATCAGCTACGATTATTAAATACCAGAGAACTGGCTCAATAATGCGTGACAAGAAAGCAGGCTTGGTTAGATCTACTGCTGTTTCCCATATGTAAGTTATATCTGAGAGGATAAACTGAAGGCATAATGAGTTCCTTGTAGGCATATCTAGAGTTAAAGCAATAGTCTGAAACTTCCTTGAAGTTGTGAATCTTCTTTCTCCCTCCCCTGCCTTCTCCCCCATAGAAGTGCAAATTATTTGGGATATTTAAGCCTAACAATAATTATTTTTGATATATGAAATAAGAATGAGTTCACAGATTCTCCAAAACTAGTGTATCACAGGCTGAAAAAATCACCTCATGCAATTTTCTTGTATGTGCAACTCAGGGCTAGAAGTTACAGGAAAACTCAAAGAAATTTTTGACATTTCTTACCTCTGGTTGAACAAGAAATATGTTTGAACTGCCTCTTTAATAGAATTTTAGCATTTCTGATCATGACTGGAATGGCAAAGTTCACAGAAGAGTCTCAGTTTAGTTTCACATTCAGGGTAATTTTTGCAAGATTTTAAATATATATATTTATTTAAAAGAAACCTTTTCCTATATAATCAAGCAGTTCTAGAACTCTGTTGTGCAACAAGATACAGATCTTTTGTCATCCCTTCTTCTTTCTTCATCCTTCAAAGTGTCTGCTAAGCCTGGACTTTCAACTTTATAATGTCATCCCACCCTAGACAGTAACACATCTCTTCACAGAGCACTCCTCATCAAGAGGATGAAGGGCCTACTTTGATTCCTTAAGCTTTTGTTAGTCTAGGACAGAGGAATACACAGGTCCTTGTGCAGCATTTCAAGAGACCTAACAGATGCTTGCACTTCGATTTTGAAGAAGTATTGAAGAGAACCTTTGAAATGAAGAGTCATCTGCTAACGCTCAGAGGCATTACTTATTTGACAACACAATTGATGCTTTGTTAATCATCTTTTAGAATAGTAGATTGAGAGAAAAACTATGAGAACATAAGAACAGGACGAGGGACAGACAGGAAAGGAAAATAACACAGTGCTTTGAATTTCTCATTCTCAAATTTCCCAAAGTTGTGTATTTTGGAAGAACACAGCACATTCAGAACTTCCCTTAGCAAGATTGGCTCATCTTGCTGGACCACAGTTCTGATAAATTTTCATAGGGAACATATTTTCAGTCCGCCTATAAAAAAAAGAGCAAGTTGCATTACCCTTGTGCTCTCCCCCCCAGCTCCCACATTTCATTGGCGTTTTATTTTTGCCAGTTTGACTAATACATTTTTTGGTGTCAGTTTTCAGAAAACAGGTCATTTACTAAGAAGGGGAAAAAAATCTCCTAAAAATTTATATACACGCAAACTTTTCCTTCATGACAATATGCTGACTAGTTACTTCACTACCCCTCCTCCAAAAAAACCAACCAACCAAAAAAAGCCCTTCTACTGTCACACTGTATTTACTGTATGGGACTGTAGTAACATGGTCCTGTCTGTTAGGACCCCTGCACACACAAAGTGGGGGGCTCCCATCCTGTACCATCTGCCTGTGGGCCCCAATGCCGTATCTAAGCCCAGCTTTGGACCTCTGGGCCTTCATTTTGGAGCCTGTTGATGGCCTGCCTGCACCCTGTCCCAGCTCAGCATCCAGCCTTTTCAGAGACCCTCAGGCCCCTCTCCCAAACCTTATGCCTCTGCAATAGGTATCCTCACCTCCAGTGCTGCTCCCAGCACTCTCCTGGATGAGCCCTTTCCTGACYTGTGACCTTCCTTGCTTGGAAGTGGTCACTGGAGCAGCTATGGGTACTGCAGACCTGAACACTCAGTGCTGAGGGCCCAAGCCAGGTACATCCCCCAGCACGCAGCAACTCCCTGGGGCTGCTCCCCAACATAAGGCTGCAGTAAAAGACAGAAAAACTCGAGGCTTGCCATGAGGAGCACATCACATGCTGAAAAAGAAACATCTCTCCCTTAAGCTGTGGAAGTTTAAGCCAAAACTTCACCCATGGATTGCTATCACCAGTTACAGATGACCAAACTGGGCAACTAGAAAGGCACAGAAGTCCCACTAGAAAATGTCAGTGAACTTAGAACTAAGAGACTGGGGAGATTTCAGAGTGGAGAAGAGAGCTGATGTCTCAAAATATTTTAAGAAATGCTCAATAATTCATATATACTAATGGAGAGGGCAAATAGCTTCCTGCTCATYACCGGCACACACTTAAGGAGCTGGGGAAAAAAAAATAAAAAAAAATCCAGAGATCCAGAGAAGGCACGAAACAGTTGTCAGCGCTCCTGATAAAGACCAGGATTAAATACCCCACTCATCCAGTGGCCTTACTGTAAAGATAGCAGACATGAGTMGGTCAAAATCCACAGAGGACCTATCCCAGGAAATTGCCCTCCAAAAGGCCAAGATATCTCAGAAGTACATAAAGACAACACCTCCTCACAAAGAGATATATATGTGTGTCTATATAGTCTGTACAGKATATGTATACAAACTGCTCCAAGGTGCATTACAGGGGGCACATCCTCCTATTCTTTCCTCATCTACATGATCAGCTGAGCATCTCATTGATGGAGGAAACCAAGGAAAAGGAAACCACCCTGCACCTCATCAAAACAAAAGGGAGATCTGAGAAAGCAAGAGGATTATCTGGGTTTCTTTAGGGCTCTTTGGTCTGGCCCAGCTTAGAGCAGCTTTAAGACTTCCCCGAGTTTGGTTAAGCTCACTACACAGAGGAATTAGGGGGTTGCATCAAGTGCCAAGGGCAAAATGGCAACACAATATAGCAAGACAGTGAAACATWTCAGGTGTTAATGGCCTCATTTTCTGTAGAAGAAAAAAAGGTAAGGAGAGAGGTTATTTTGGTTCCTTCACCTCCCCACACACAATGTAAGCCTAGGCAGAGAGATTACACTAGCTGGAAACCTAACTAGCTGCCCTTTGTTCTCCTGGAAACACCTTCCTCCACCCTCAGCAACTGGATCACAACCACAAGCCCACCRTATCACCATCCTAGGTTAACCATTGGCACAGCAAGTTTCGGGAGGCCGGGATTTAAACCCCTTTGTTTTCTTAGGGCAAAATGTATATACACACACTCACAGAAATCCCTCTCCACCGATTCATTTCCTCTGGCACTGCACTGTTAAGTTAGTGCAAACAAAACGGGCCCTTTTCTCCTCTCACCCCTGCTCTCCTTTAGGATCCTCCCCCCATGATGGGAGAAAGTTTAACTTTCTTAATAAGCCATTACTGTAGCTAATAGCCTAGATGGAGAAAAGCCCCCTTGTGAACCTCACAAATACTGTGTATTAGTTCTTGTAAAGCAGGCAAATGAAAGTAGGAACACATGTTATACATTAGAGGTTTATGTTTTGATGGCAGGCTGCTGCAGTCTGCCTTTGCATTCATTTCACCCCTGCTTCATCAGCTTCTCAAATATTTTTCTGAGCTTTAGCCATTGCTAAAGTTGCTGAAGTTTTCCTTCTAGCKAGGAGTAAAAGAGTCTCTGACAACACAAGTTCCTGTCTCATCTGGTGGGACCTCTAGTATTTTATGAGAAGAGAGATCAATTGAGAAAGTCTTAAGGACGGAGTATAAAAAAGGAAAAGCTACAACATTCCCCACCACAAAAACTGAAGAAAACTCACTCGAATTCTGTGATTGTGCATCTACTAAAACAAATCAGTTAACTGATTGTTAAGCCCAGTTTTACAGGAATGTCCTATAACAGGCCTGTGCTCTCTGTTAGACTCAGTCACAAGCTGCTGCAGGCAGAAGGGCAGAGAGCAACTGGAACAGCAGCAAGAGCAGGCTTTACTGTACTTTTCCTTAAGTCAACAGAGGAAAAGTGGCTCAGCTGCAACCTACTGCTTCCCAAGGACTAAATAAATACATCTAAGTAATGTAAATCTTTATACTATCAGACCCTTCCAGCTAGTTGCCTATAAAAGTCAATGGTAGGCTTTAACCTCAATTAATGAGAGCATAGCCTAATAAAAGCATATCTTTGTCCTCATGTTTGGCCCTCCCCACAGTYCTGTCCTGCACAGCATCTCTTGCTTTTTGAAATAAGGGGTAGCTGTCAGCACACACATGCCAGGGCACATTAGTCTTACTAACGGGATGCTTTGAAAAAATAATGGGCAGATGATATCACATATCACACACTCAACTTGATCTGGGCAGTGCACAGAGCTGCAAATTACCAGGTGAGCTCCCGCACTCATATTTCCACAGTACATCATGATAATATGTGATGGGAAAAAGCCAACAACACTAAAAAGAAATTTGGGACCAAATTTTAAAACAAAGTGGAGGGGGGTTGGAAATCATAGTTCTTGTATAACCTGTCATTCATYCAAAAGCATATTAGATGATGCAGTTATTAATACTAAATACCAGTTATTAATGCTCAAGATTAACAGCTCCTGCTATTTGTTTTACATGGAAAAACCCCACAGCCCTTATTGATGCAGAAGTGTTGAAATTTTATTCTAACAAAAAAGCAATTTTCTTCATTATTATTGCACAMAAATACATATGATACAAATTATATCAAGTATTCGAGTCAAATGAATTATTGCTCTTTCCAGGCACCTCACAACTTTGGTTAGGGCTAAACTGCAGGTAATAGCTCACACTCAAGTGGAATCCCTTTTCTGGAGTGCTGATAGGCACTGGCAGAGACTTAGAGGGCCAGATGCTCTACCTACAGTATCAGGAGATTTATTTATTAAACAAAGGACTGAGAGAGAGAGGAGTCTGGGAAAGCCACGAGGGGTTGAGGAATAGAAGTCAGTGCTAAAGAGAGGGCAAGTTCAAGCAGCCCAGCTGATGAGATTCACAGATCTCCTGTAACACGTGGACATCATCCACGTTGTTCTGGTTTCCGCCTTCTGCTTCATGCATCAAGGGCAACTACAGAAGGAAGGAGGCAGAGAAGCAAGATGCAGGTAAACTCCATGTTATTGCATGACCTCCATTAGGGCAGCAGCCAAATCGGCAAAGTTTGGATCTAGATCAGGATCAGCAGAGATCCTCCCCTTCAGTCCAGGGGAAACACTTCTTGCCTTTGGTATTTTTTCCCTCCACCCAGTTTCTCCTCCCACACATTAATTCACCTCACTTCATACTTGAAAACAAAGTGAAGGGGGGAAAAGAAAAATCATCATCGCTCAACAATAGCAGGATCAATTCACCAGGGGAAAAAACAAAGGCATGGCAARGCAGGGAGGAAATGTTTACATATGCATAAGAACAGCCAAGAATACCAAATAATAAAGAGACAGAAAATAAGCAAAACCCACCCAGCCCTGCTTACCCCCTACAAAACACATTCCTTAGACAGATGCAAACTGGCCAGGACTTTGTCAACCAGTGCGAGTGCCAAAACTTCCTACTGGCAGCCAGCTCTTTGCTCCTCTCTGAGGCTGACTGCAGGCACAAGCAAATGGGCAAGCAAAATAACAAGGATGCTGTAGCAGCCGTGCCCTGTTATCTGCTTTGCACATGGGCAACCAGCCTCCCTACTSACAGTCACAGGGGAAACTACCCCAGGACACCAGGTGACATACAGATATGAAACAYGGTGAATGAGATCTAGTCTAAATAATGACCCTGAAAGCCATAGAAAACTTGCTCATAAGAGAAGTTTTTCTGTATTCCACTTCCTCTGGAGACAAGTTGCCATATATACTGTCATTACAAGAGACCAGACAAATTTTAATCTACCTATTCACAATACTGGGGCATCAGCTCTTTCAGACATTTGTGCTCTTTCACTGCAACTGTGGAAAACTGTTAGCAGAACACTTTTTTTTTTTTAGTCTTATAACAATTCTAAAATCGTGTTCTTGTATTAATTTTTATTACTGAATGCTGCTGAAGTCAAGCCCATCATTGAGGAGCACTGAAGTCAATACAGAAGACAAAAAAAATGAATACAGACTTTAGATTAGCAGGAATTTCCCCAAGAGTGCGCAGGGTTATTCAACACTACATGCAAAGCACCATTCTCAGGAGCAGAAAGAGACTGCCTGCATCTGAAGGAAGACTGCAGTAGTCCTTTGTTAGCTTCTTGATTCTATGTACCTTTCATATCACCAGTTGTTCCTCAAAGAATTAAAAACAGCAAGAGCTAATCATTGCCTTCACCACTCCCTTCAGCATTTGGAAGCATGGGGAACATGCCATGGCCAAGGGAAGGCCAAGACTTCCTGCTGTGCACGTAGCTCCTTTACRGCCTGTGTACCTAGGAGAGCAATTCCCCTCCAGCCAGTGCTAGCAAGCAGCAAACTCCCTAATCAGCACGTTCAGCTCTTCTTATCATCTCACCTTGTGCCCTTTCAAGTGCTCTAACACAGAGAAGGATCCCAATCTCCTTTAAAAGTACAACTTCACTGGCTATAACAAACTTAGAAAGCACGTACTACACACTATGTGAAAGTTTTTCCTCCTCCTCCCATCCTCCTTTTTGTAGTCATTCATTCTGAAAATAGACTACCTAAGGGAACAGCAGAAGAGTCATTCCAGACAGCACTTTTTTTTTTTTTTTTTTTTTTAAATGAGCCTCCACTGGGACACAACCATTCTAAGAAATACTTCCTAAGAAATATTTTCTGCTTATTTTCCAAAAGGCTTCACACATTCAGCAAGCCCTGCCCGCCCACAGGAGGAACGTAAGTGGCAACAGTCATCATGGCCTCCAAGCACCTTGTTTTTCATCAGAAATTATCTGAGGCCAGGAGTAGCTCAGTCTTAGACAGCAAGAAAAGACCTATATTAAATATGGAGCTAAAACATTCACATCTTAGCTGCCTGGCCTCCAGCCTACACCAGTCTACATCAGCCATGTAGGCCCAGGGGTGGAGCAGTGGAAGAGCTGTTCCCGAGACATCAACTATGTTTTAAAACTCTTTACAAAAGCCTCATGCAAGGATTCAGACCCACATGGTTTACCAGGTCATTAACTTACTTGGCTTAATTTCTGGCAGGGCCTCCCAATTCTTGTCCATTCACAGGACCTCATGGCCTAATGTACAGACTTTCCCCCACTCAAGTGTGATCATGCTTGCCTAAGGGTAAAGGGATGGTAAGAAATGCGTACACAGGTCTCTCCATTCAAAGCCAGAGCCCTAAATACAGGGCTGCTCCTTTCCCTTTTGTTGGGTGTCATTATTTTTAAGTGTCATTGTCATTATGGATCAGCAAGGTGGCTACCAAGACACCAAGGGCAAATTGGTGACTTTTGCATGACAGGCACATAAAACAATAGTCAATGTTAGATCTGTCTTTAAAAAAAAAAAAAGTTTCACAAAAAGGAAAGATTTCCATTGTTAAATTGTTATTTTGGTGGTTTCATCAGCAAACAAATGCAGGTTGAACAGAAAAATTAACCCCGAGGTATCTGAAAAAAAAACCCTTCAACTTGGCAAAAACTTATCACAATTAGCCTCTAGTTTCAAGAACCTTGATTTTTGGCACAGAATCTGCAACTTAGATTACTGACATTTCAAAGACCTCTCTTCTACTTCCTTTTGAGTTCAAATTTTCATTCCCGAGAATATTTTGTCTTAAAAAGCAAACAGTAAAAGGATCCCAAGCGATCTCAACTCCATCCCTTTCCATTGCACCTCCCTTTCTCAGCCCCAAAAGCACACTGACCACAACTAAAATCATCATCTCAGCAGGGAACTGGGTTCTGCTAATTTAAAAGACAGATAGAGGCAGTTCCAGAACTCACAAGAGCTTAAATAMTCTTCAGTCCTGATGGCAACATTTCCATCTGCACCGATGGCTTTCCACCCCCAAATACTCACCGGGAAAGAGATTTAACATTAAAACACATTTTAATAATCTAAGTGATGACAGATCTTTTAATGAAACAGCTCAAGCAGTCGGTTTATAGAAAGGTAGTCTAGAGTTAAATAATAATCCCTCCCTGAAATTTAAAGCATAAGGCTATTGGCAATCTCTACAGCTCTCAAATAACTTCTTTGCAGAGTTTTAAAGCACTTGGCAAACATTAATGAACTAAGCGTCACATCACCTTCCAAGCTGAAAGAGCTGGGATCAGGATGATAACACACCTGGCTTTTCCTGTTTCCACTTCAGGTTATTCAAGCACTCTACCTTTTCACCACTCTTCTCAGGTTCAACCCCAGCTCCTCCCTCAGCCRCCAAGAAAGCTGAGCCCCTGGGGGTGCAGGTATTTTGTACGACTGAGCCAAAAAAGGCTTTTCACCTTTTACCAGCTCAAGGCTGGCAAGTCCAGCATAGACTTTGCCACTGCCAGAAAGGGAGCTCTGAGGAACGATGCTATTTCAAGATGCAGCTATGGTAGAGTTTTGGTTTGGAGTAAGATGCGTTCTCCCACCTTACCATGAGCCTGCAAGGTACAGCTCCTTCAGATGAAACTTGGCAGCACAACAAACTCCATTTGCTAATGCATATTTGCTCTGCAGGATGAGAGAGGGCAGCCCAACATACACACTCCAGAGAGGTCAGAGCCTAAGCAACAGCTCTTCCATGCTACAAGCTTCGTCCTGTTGCTCTGCTCTATTTATTAGCATCAACATAGTCACAAACAGCCTACACCTGAGAGAAGCTGGTGCTGAGGCTCATTAAATTCACATGCTAGCAAGGTGGGGAACTTAAAGCATCAAAATGAAATTTTCGGATAGTTTTCACAAAGCAATTTTCAGAAAGTTAAAAGGTTCGTTTTAATTCTCACTGGGATAAAGTTAGCTTCCTCGGGAAGCCAACATTGGATGGATCCCTAGCTTTCTTGACTTGACAGGAACACCTTGGCACRTGACTACATAAGATGCAAAGTAAGAGCAGCTTCAGGTTCAAGTAAAGTCTTTCAACACCTTATACCMCAAGAGGTACTTAAGACCAAATGTACTCACAGGATTAAAAAAAGGCAAGGTAAGCCAGCCTTGCATCACATGTAGCTACTTGCAGACCAGGAGAGAACCAGCTCCAGGCTCTTCACTTTCTCACTCTACCTGAAAGACAGCCCTACCTCGACAAAGAAACGTGGAGGGAAGGAATCAACACGGAGAGGCAGGAAGAGCTGTGATGCAGCAGTGAGGCACAAGGGCTTCATTAGCACCAGAGACAGCTTATGGAGTCTCACTAATGCAGGGATCCACCTAGCTAAAAAGGTGGGAAAGGCCTCAAGTGAGCATAAGGCTCTRTACTATAAAGTATTTGACCTTAACATTCAAAATAATAATAATAAWAAATAAATAAATAAAAAGACCATTTGGGCCTTTTCCAGCACTACCACTGCGCTTAGAGCACTAGTTTTGAGGCCAGCCTGTGGTCAGGCTTCTGGGAGGAAAGTCAGATCAGTGGGAAAAACAGCATGATGAGGAGGCATTGGAGACACATGTGCTAAGGGCAAGGCTATTTTCCTCACCTGTAAACAATTTTGTCTTTGAACTTCCAGCTGGGGTTGGAATTGCAGTACATGGTCCTGTAATTTAAGTCACTGGGAAGATTCTTCCTTGTGCCTAATGTTTTGGGAGACAAGGAGGAATGATCTGATTTTTGCCCCCCCCTGCCCAGTGAATCAGTCCCAATGAACATTATTGTGAAACACAAAATGAGAGCTCTGAAGGCTGGGTGGGGAGAGGGCAGTGAGATTTTGTATAACCAGCACTGCTTGGTCTCTCACACACCCCAGGTTGGGTAGCAGCTGGCGTGATGAGGGGGCAGAGTCGTCAGCACAAACTCATTCTCTAGTCACCTCCCTGCAGCTCCCAGGACCTGAGTAGTCAGGGCCACAAACYTTTTAATACTTGCCATTGATCCCTGTGAAAGCAGGATTTCTCTCAGCAAGGCTGTCCAGAAGAGGCTTCTGTGAATCTTTAGGGGTGACAACAAACCCAGTAAAAGCCTGGTAGGCTTTTATTATTTTTATTATACCAATTATATTAAAAATTGCTGGAAGTCTTTTGACCATACAGAGAGAAATCAAATGGGTGCAAACAGACTTGCTTAGTTCCTCCCTTCTTTGTTTGTTAATAAGTGTGTTGGAAACTCTCACTTGGCTGAGATGAAAATAGTTATTTGTGCTGGGACCCCCTTAGTCACCCGCGTCTCTCTGAATAGGTGGCAAGAAATTGTTTTCCTCCTCTCTTGGATGCTGGCGCTGAGAGCAAGCTTTGCTGGAGCGGCTGACTGCAGGGCAGGCTTTTGATTTCCTGGCTCAGTTTGCAGCAGGGTGGTAGCCCCAGGTAGATACCAGTGCTAATTTTGTGTTGATAAGAAATATAATTAACCAAATCCTAATTCATCAGGAAATGAGAGAACCCTCCCTYATCAGACTCAAAGTCTTTCTGAGAGTAGCACAGAGATGGGCAAAGTGTAAAGAAGTCACACRTTGTCACTGAAGAAGATTAAAAACTGCTGTTTGTTTATTTTTAATTTCAATGAGTGGAAACTCTCTTAAAAAAAACTATGTAAAACACTAGCCCGAGGGTCGCAAAATTTGGCCCAAGATCTTTCCCAGTTTCATTGGCAGTATCTGAATACACACCACAAAAAGACAGCTGTGTCATAAATTGTAGCCCCTTCCTATATAGAATATTTAACACAAAAAGAGGGAAGAGGATGATTACATAAGCTGCTGCAGAGACAAACACAGTTCACTAGGTAGGGCTTCTTCAAATTCCTATTATGTTTTGTTGCTTTTTTTAAAAAAAAGAAAAAAAGGAAGGAAAATAGTGTTTTCAAATGAGGAGGTATTTTCTCAGAAGGCATCTGTTTTCCTCAGACATGTTTGGAAAAGATTATTTGCTTAGTGGTATGTAATCACAAATATTTTTGCACATTCTTTAGACAAATCATTGCTCCTATTTGGCAGGGCCCTGAGGGCCCCGAAGGGCTTTCATGGCCCTGACTGGCCTCACCTGAGACCTCCCATTATCTACTRCTGGTCTTGTCACAAAGTCTGAAAATGTTTTACGCTCTTTCAAGGTTTCTGGATGATATAAAACATTGCCRTTGTGAAAGGAATTATTTAAGCATRCTGCAATGTCATCACACAGCCAGACTGCTCTTCATGTGTACAAACAGCAGGATATGTTCACCTCTGGTGTCTGCAGAGAGCTGAGGATGTGTAGAAATGCCTGGGGTCATGCTGATGCTCTGGATGCTTCAACACTCCCCTCCAACATCCCTGAAATCCCAGGACATTCAGGAAAGCAGCAATACCTGGAGGCAACTCTTGGATGCTGGCAGGGAGAAGGCTTCTGAGCGTTGTGAGTTACCTAGAAGTCAATGACAATACAAGCAACCTCCCAGCCAAGACTGCCATCGCCCTAGCTCAGATGTGGGCTGGAGTCTCTCATAGGGGACATTTTCTACCACATCAGGCCTGAGAGGAGATAAGGAGCGATAGCCTTGAAGCCAAATTCTACATGTTTCCCTCAGGTTAAACCCTTTTGACTCCAGAGCAAAACTTGCCTGACGAGGGYCCGTAAAATGCAGTCCTGAAGTATACAGTTCTTGATTGAGAATATCATCACCATCGTTCACAGCACTGCTCTAGCGTTATTGTACATTGCTCCCCTGTACCATTATTAACCTTAACAGGTTTTGCTGGTGCCTAGAAGGCTAGGGTGAGTTTGGAGACAAGACATGTGAGGTGCCCTCTTAGCACAGAGCTAGATAGCATCTGCCTGCAGGTGAGGAGGCAAACGGCAAGCCTGCTAGCAGCAGGGCAAAGAATAATATGTGAGTCCTGTCACTTTCTGCCCCAGGCCCTGTCCATCCGAACACTTTGTTTTCCCCATACCTCAAACCAATAAACAAGGCAASCAGCTTTTCTTGACTGCTCAGGTCATTGAGGTCCAGGTTGCTGCAATCCCATAACATAACTTTTAGCCAAGCGGGTTCTACAACATTTGCAATAGGCAAGAGYATTTCTTGGCATCCCAGCACAGAAAAAAACAAAAGTCACAAATAGAAGGGAAGACAGGGTGCAGCAAATTGCTAGATTTCTAAAACCTAATTTTTGAGCTTTAGCTTCCAGCCCTGGAGAAGTGCCAGGCTGCTTTACAACACAGTTTTTCCTTTGGTGTTTTGCTTTCCTGTTACCAGGTGCAATGCTGGCTAGGCTTCACATTTCTCTCCCACATACATAATAGTGCTGGATCTTTGAAGTAATAATGCATGTGTTCGAATGTTGCACAAACAACCATATCATGTTTGCCAATTACACTCTCCTCATCTGCCGTTAACAAACCATGCAATTTTTAGTTTTCTTTAATAAATTCCAGCATAATTATCTTGTAATCTTAAAGGTATAAATGCAATTAAATCCTGGAAAATAATAACTGGCAGGTAAATACCAAAGACAGTAAGTATGCTGGTCCTAAATACTCGTGTGTGCTAGTAATCATGCCACGTGATACTTCTATTTGTTTGATACCTTCCTTAATACCTCTGAAAACAGCCATGTGAAACTGATTATCTTGGGCATTATTAACTAGGAGTTTCAATTTAAACTGACTTTCCAGCGTGCAAAGCAATCTTAAACTTTATAAGGGACAGAGATGTGACAATTTCGTTCTTCGATAACAATGCAAATGCAAGCCCAAGCTAAGAATGACAATTGTAATCCCTCTCATTAGAGTAGCTTCACCATAAATTGCGTGGATTGCTGGTGTTTTAGGGGCAGTAGAGATTCTTATGCCCTGTGTCAACTTCCTGATGGGAAACTTCATCTGCTAAACTTCCCGCTGGTCACAGTGGGGCAGAAGACAATAAACATTTTCTTTACCAGCACATTGCATGGCGCATGGATGTCTGAGGGGGAGCTACTTCCAGCTGGCTGGGAAGAACAGCAAAAAAATGGCAAGAAGGGCTGAGAAGAGAGAACAGAGAGGAGGGGAAGAGAGCAGGAGAGCAGGAGAGCAGGAGCAGGAGAAGCGGGACATCTGGAAACAGCTCACCTGGACACCCTCTCATTTTCTAACACAGCACGAAGTGGAGACCCAGCCAGATTTCATAGATGTCCTGTACATTCTGGAGACACAAAGCTTTCAAACTGTATTTTTTTTTAAGCCCTGCAAGTATTCTTTCCCCACAAAAGCACTCATACTTTACAGGGAAAAACATGGGCTTTTCAAACACACCACAAGGCATAGCAATAAGACATTTAAGTAATAGGCAAAACCAAGAGGTCAGAATTTGACCATTTAGGCCATATGCCTGTCCTTATAGGGGAAAGAGGAGGTGASAGCCCTGGCACGTGGAAGGGCTGTTGCACATCCTAAGCCAGCAGTTTTGCCTATCAATTAGTAGAAATTATGCTGGYTTTTTGCATCTTTCATTAAAATAAACCCAAGGTATTTCTACCTTCCCCCACTGAATAAGTCTTGCTGTAGGTTGTCACCCATAAGGAAGTGTCAGCAGCTGCAGATGGAGGGAAAAAAACACTCCATTTTAAAATACATATATTTACACAAGGCTTAGGTTACTCCTGTTACTTTTAGGAGAGAAGGCAACATTTGTAGCCCAGGAAGGCAATAGAGAGAGATATCAAGGACACAGAACCTCTCTTTTATCTCCCCCACCCCCATAAAATGTCAGACCTACATTATTGCTCTACTTAGCTAAAAAGAGTGACTTTTGCTTAGAGCTCTCTGTGAAAAGGAGCAGAAAACAAACCTGTTTTGGTACACAGTTTCCTCTAGGGTATTCCTGGTACTGCTGATCGCTGTTCTTGTCTTGCCACGGTCGTTTCTTTTTTCCAGCAGCTCASAATGTGCAGGTGACTGCGGGAATGACAACCAGTTTATCTTCTGTAGTGGTAGCACTGGGGAAAGGATTCATCTACCTGAGGAAAGTTAGAATATGTGACCATTCATCATTACTAGAGATTAAGTTAGTGATGCTCAGCTACCAAGCTCTCAGCTTTTGCTTTCCAAGTAGTTCAGAGCTGACCCTGTGATAGCAAAAGTCTGTTTGACTCATATAGTATAAGATTTAGCTCCCAGAGATGTCTGTAGCCTTCCTGAGCCCATCCTGCTTCTTTGCGTGTGGGGAAGTCTGGCTCTCCCCAGCAGTTCGAAACCTCATTTACTGAGCTCATTGAAGAAGAACAGCATGAAGTCTGGGATATGAACTTCCACTAACATAACACAATCATTTTTAGCACTAACTAGCCATACCTTAAGTCACATTACATTCCCGAGAATCATCATGCAAGAGCAGCTCAATACGACAAGCTAAAGTCCCGTTTTACTTTGAAGAAAATCTTACCTCACTTGTAATATGAGACACACCAGAGGAGGGAAAGCAGGACTTTTGCTCATCTCAAACAGCTGTGTTGATGCATTAACTAAATCATATGACTAAATCTGCAAGGCACACAATATGTGGAGTTATTTTTTGGGGTGTTTAGCAGGAGGATGACTGAGGTACACTGAAGAAAGACCTCAGCCATGCATGTAAGTGAACTTTCTTGCATCTACATGGGACAGTGTACATTCACAGAGCTTCTGTGAATTAGGTATAAGATGCTTTAAGCTTGCTTCTAGCTGAAGTGTTTCGACTTATGTCTTCAAGTAATGTTGTTTCCCTGACTTCAACACCACAACAGGCATGGGTGACCCACAAAGAGCTGACATTGCTCCCTCAGGTATATGCAGGGGAGTGGGAAATCCRTCCCTGTGCAGAAAGGTCTGGGATATCAGTTCCATCCCATTTAAGCCTTCAAAATACTTTTTAGCTGATACACATACATCATGGATGGGTGTCTAGAACCCCAAGACAGCAGTGCAAAATTCTTGATCTAGCAACTTCATTCCTGCAAAGGAACCCCAAAACTTAACAGATCAAGCAGCAGCTCCTGCTCTTGACTGGGTGCAGTGAAGGACATTAGAACACAGTCATGAATCTGAATCTTGGTGAAGAACTGCCAGAGGCCCACAGAGCTGCTAAAGTGCACTAGGTAGGTTTTCATGTAATTGCAGCTCTTCCTTTCTCAAATGCCCACCCTGATTGACCAATTAAAGTGTTTAATTCTCTGAGAAAGAGTCTGTCATTAACTGTAATTTGTTCTAGTCTCACTGGTCCTTTCATGGCCGCATCTGGTGAAAGAACTGTTATACGAGATTTCAATCTCCATACTATAATACAGATTTTTGATAGTTTTCTATAAATAGAAATTGATTCATATGGAGAATAATGAATTCATTGCCAGTCCTTTACCAGCCACTTAATCACTGTCAAGATACATTAAACATCCTTAGCTTTACACCGAGCCCTGAGCTTATTCTTGGCAGACACCTCTGACTGTATTAAGGACCCCCACCCCCCCGTACATTAATGCTAAGTGAAAAATAGTCTCAGTGACTGTGAATAAGTTTTAGAGTGCTTTATTTTGTCATAAATATTGACACTGATCGTTATAAATGTCTTCCGAAAGAGGTAATCATGCTGACTAGATAACCTATCAGCATTAAATATAAAGGAAAAAGGGGGAAAAAAACAGTTCTGCATATCATATGCTCACCAACCTCTCCTGGTTATTCTCACCATTTAAACCTGAAAAGGATTATTATAGTGTCAGGCTCCGTATCAGAGAAATTATTAAACTGAGTTTATCCCCACACTTAACTCCAGAATACGGCAAGTGTCATTCAAAAGTCACAGATCTCATGCTAATCTCCAGCCCAGCATCTCCTTGCACAGCCACCTGTAAGGACTGAGCCTAGGGGTCCTCGGAAAACTCCTTAGATGTTGCATAGTATTGAAGTATTCCCTTATGGCAGGCTCACAGATCATCCGGGAAGGGCAGTGCAAAGATATCCAGGCAAGCCTAAGATATGGCCCTTGGAATGTGGGAAGCCATGGGGACAGGAAAAATATTGTTGAAGGCTGCACATCCACCACCTCAAACCAGTGTTCATTTTCAACCCTCACAGCATCAGGAATCAAGGAGGAGCATCTGTTACTGTACAAGAACATAAATCCATAGTATGTCTTTTTAAAGAAAACTGAGCAGAGCTAGGTAATGAAATGTATAAGGAAGGTTTATGATTTACAACTACATTATAGAACATTAGCCAGCACAAAGTATATTGGTACTGGAAACAACCTGGAGGCTTCTCTGTAACTGTTAACGAATTCAGCATGAGACCTCATTATTTGTTATTGTGCACCTTGTGCATACAGTGTGTGAATTCAGCAGCAGGGAGTGTGAGGCAGACAGAGGAGTACAGACCAGCTTAGAGTCCCTCGGTGCTTACCCAGGGTTACTGGTCCTTTTCTTCTTCATTTATCCAACTAATTCAAATAGACCTGCGAAGCACAGGCCAGTGATAAAGCCTGGGAACACCTTTACAGACCGTCCTTAAGAGGAATAATAAACCCAAACTTTATAACCTGGACCAAATAGGATATTTGGTCCTATCCAAAAGAGTCATCTTTGAGATCTGGTCATTAAAGACAATTTTCTAAAAGAGCTGAGGGTCTTGGGAGGAAGTTCCTGAAAGCAGTTTGATCTGCTCTGGKGGAACATCTGCCAATTGGCCCAGGAAATCTTCCTCTCATCATTCCTGTCCTCTCTCCCAAGAGCAGTGGCAGCGCTACTCGACCTCCCTCCTGCCTGCGTATGATRGGGACAACTCTGATCTTACCTCTGACATATGCCTCCTTTGCTGGGGAGTCACTGTCTTTATGCAGGAAGCCAACTGCTTGTCCAGTTCCTAAAAACAGTCATTGAAACTTGCCTTTAAAAGTCCTGGCTCATCACTTAATAGTGGTGCTGGCTCTGGGCAAAGGACATTTCCTTGTGGCTTCCATAGAATCATACTGATCCCTGCAATACATTCTCCATTCTAGTCTCCCACTGATCTATCAACGTCACATTAAACTCATTCTGGCAATTTTTAATAAAATTCATCCGTGACATTTGAACATGGTACGGACACTTGAAGTTTTACTTAGTTCCTCAATAAATCATGAAGACATGAAAATAGCAAGTCTTGTAACCTAGCGAATATATGTATATAATGACTAGCACTGGAAAGAAAAAGAAGAGGAAAGTTTTTAGCCAGCAGTCTGTAGGTGAAAGCATTAAAAATAAATATATTGCCTTCACAAATAGTATACAATAAGGAGATAGCACAGCTTGCTGACAAGTAACACCAAAAGCATATACATTAAGAACAACCTCATTTTTTGAASCACTTACCTTTTCCTGAGTGCATTCTCCAATCAGTGACAAACTGAGAAATGTGTTCAAAGTTAATTCACTCTGTTAGGTAAATTGGAGAGCATCAATGGAGAGCAAACTACATTCTTTCCTGGTTATGTCAGACCCCATGTCCTATGAAAGCTTCCTGCATTTCACATCAGTACAAATGGGAAGAAAATACCAGGAATCCAATTATTGAAATCCTGATTTTTTTGAGGCTGAGGAAGCCACAATATGAAATAATCTCAAAGCACAAAACTTACCTTTTCACAAAATCTAGAAAAGTAGGTAAAAAAACAGCAGGTAGTGCAAAAATAGTTCTTGGTGTCCCTGAAGCAGAAATGTGCATAATAAACAGAAAGTGACTGACATTAGCATAGGTGCTGAAGCTGTATTCATGTCATGTCATGATGTATTCATATTTAATCCAAACATTTCTTAAAATGTCCAGTGTCTTTTACTGTAGCAAGGACTCTGATTCTGAAGTGTCCTGTGTCTGACAGGGGGATACACAGGCTTCAACAGCATCTTTTCCCTTTCCCTTTCCTTCGTATCCCTTCTAAAGGAAGGGCTGAGTAGTCAGGAGCAGAGGGAGGACATGTGGCCCTAAATGATGATCCTCACACTTGCAAGTGCCTCTGCCTGCACCAGAAAATTCCCAGAGGATGTTTAAATGCAACGAGTATCATTATTTGTCAGCAGATACGCAACTTTCAGGCCAGTTCTCTACTTGGAGCATATAGGATATTCCCAATATTGGTGCTGTCCTGGGAGTGCTGACAAATGCCTTTCTCCTTGCAAAGGGGTCTGATAAGAGACCAGTTGTTGGGATCCAGGGCTGTTCTACCACCCTGAACTCAGAGGTTCTTCCACCATCCTGGTGCAGTAGCTTGGGCGAGTCACTTCAGTCACTTCACTAAATGTCTTATGTATATGACAGGAGTAAGAATTAGAGCTGCCTGAAAGCTCTGAAGCCAAAAGCCCAATAAACTTTTAGTAAATCAGATATTATCTGCAAGAAAATTCCAGTTTTTGTATAAATGACTTGGCTATAATAAAAAAATCACAAAGCCTTTTTTTTTTTTTTTTTTTTTTTTTTTTTTTTGGCAGTGAAAATTGAAAGCTTTTCAGTGGAGTCCAAGAGAAAAAAAAATCACTTTTCTCTGAAACCTTATTTTAGTTCTGTGAAAAAAAAACTGTAATAAACTAAATTTTTGACTAGCTCTAATGAATCTTACTCAGCATAGGAAAACTCTTTGGCTAAAATGTGTTATATATGGGCCAAATAGTGTTACAGAGCAACTCTCTCATGATGATACAGTTGTGCTCAAGCTGCAGTCCAGCAGACAGCACCCTGACTTTCACAGGTCAGTTTGGTAATGCAGGTGAAGACAAGGTCAAGCTGCGTTGAAAGCACATTAAAGTCCCATGCAGAACCATTTTGTTCCCACTCAGACAAGATCAAACTGAGCTATGTCAAGGTTAAATAACTATTTAGTCTGAGCCAGTGACTCAGCCATTAAATAAGATGGAGATTTGATGGGACTAAAACCTCTTATTCCTGATGGTCAAGGAAACCATGCTAGCCTCCTGCTTGTTAAATCTTCGTTTATACACGTTCATTGCTAGCTTCAGTTTCAGAGATAGTGAAGGCTCTGAAAAGAGAGAAAAACACAGGGCTGTCTTAACAGACAATTAAAAATAGCCAAATATGATCCTTTTTTTTTAAACTGCTTTGCTATTCCAAAGTGGAGAAGCAGCCTTACACTGAGCAAAGTGTCATAGCAATGGTGTACGGTTACGGTGTAACCGTAAAAACATGCAATATCTCCACATTCAGGCTCCTAGCACTGAAAACCTCTTTACGGTGTTGGGAAGGAAAGACAATGGGATCTTCTGAACACACTTGTTTCCTAGCACTTCTCCCAGATAGTTTTAATGGACAGGGAGCRTAGATACTCTTTCCCCTAGGCTTTTCATTTGGACTGACTGGGGAAAATGATTCTGATCATGTTGCCTGTGCTTGCTGTTGTTTGTAAAAGAGCTCTCCTTTCCAAATGGACTTTCCAGATAAGAGTGGAGATTAGAGCCCATCAAACCAACATGTGCTGTAAGCCTTGGGGATGCCAACTGGAAACAGTGTCCGAGTCGGTGTTTGAATAGGCCGTCAAGAAAATACCTATTTTGATGAATGTGTGCAGGCTTCAGTCTCAATTACCACTTCCTACCAAGACAAAGATGCTGCAAACAAAGCACTTGCACCCAGCTGTGTACACAGCTTTGGCCATATTCAGAATGGCTCTTTCCAAATGGAATTTGCTGGACTACTGTCCTTGACCTGTCAGTAGAGTAAACAATAATCCGTGCTGTCCTAAAGGCAGCTAATGGCTCTAAACCATCTCCAAACAYACAACAGAAAGAAAAGATATTTTCTCTTTCTCTGTAGAAATCAGTTACAGGAATTATTCATGAAGAGGAGAAGAGAGCATTGGTCATTTGACACAAATCAATTCCCTTTGATGTTTGCAAAACACTTGAAGACCATAACACATGAGCAGACTGAAATTACAGCAGAATTAATGTATAGTCTTGTTTTCTCTCATTTTAAAATGAGATTGTAATGCCTAGAAGCAATCAACTGATAGCTGTGGTCCACTTTTGTATAATCACTGCTTCAATTGGTGCATCTCCTAATATACTTGAAGTTGAAAACCATCAGATGTTAACGGTACCTCTTCTACTGCCTTTAGATAATATCCAATCAGTCCATATGGGCAGAAATGAAGCTTCTTAATTCAGTGATTATGTATCACCTCTCTCTCCCATTCTGCTGACTGAAGTTTCAGCTGTTTCTGATTCATATCAACGCGCTTCCAACACTGGCAACTATAGCTATAAAACTAAAAATAGGATCATTCTAGTCATGATCATCCACATCAGTCACCCTTTGTAGCGCAAGGATTTTAGAGAGTTCTTAAATAGGACAGAAAGGCAGAATGGGATATATTTACAGTAAGAGTAGACACTCACTCCAGTATATATTATTATGTATTTTTTGCAAGGCAAAAAAAAAAAGACCGGTTCAAAAATGACAAATATCAGCTAGGGCTACTTTGCCCCCCGAAAGAGTCATCTAATACTGGGGAGATTCTTCTTCCCGTTGCCTCAATCCTTGCACCATTACCTTTCTGCAATGTAAAGTGGCTTTATCTGAGCCTGGAAAACAAATGAATTTTTCAACTGTTCATTTTTTTTGTGTATGTGTGTTTTTTTTTTTTYCCCTCTGCATTATGGTTTCTTCTATKAGTCTATATTCACTGTAAAAGTTTAAACTAATTAGTTTAAGTTTAAACTAATGAAGTGGGACGGCACAGCAAAAAAAAACAACTCGCAATGAAGCCAGCCTGCTCGGAAGATAAAGAATGTCCTTAAAATGTTCTGCAGAGGCTTGCGACTGCCGACTCCCAGGAGCTGAGAACTGCCCTGGCCGTGCGGCGCGTGCAGGAATGACAGCTCAGGCCGCTGCATTAACTCAAGGCAGTTGGTTTTGGTCACTGCTRTTTTTAGGAGTCTGAAAATAGGGACACTTGCAGTGGCTGTGATTACTTTCCTCATTTATTCAGGGTTTGTGCAGCATGCCGAGCTCCTGCTCGGGAGCCACCAGAGCCAACCCTTATATTTCTGCCACGTGCTATTTGTGCTGGCACCTAAGGTCACATGCAACAAGTGCAAGCCTGCGTGCCCACCCAAATCAGCTTGTGCCAGGGCCCCATGGGCACCCCCAGCCCTGCCCATCTCCCCGTTTCAGCCTAGACCAAGGCCATTGTTCCTGCCACCCCAGAGCAGTGCCAGCTCCAGCCCCCAGCCCGAGCGAGACCCCCTACCTCTCCTATCTCATCCAGGTGACACATTTCCTATTGGGGAAATTGCCCAGGGACCTCCCTGCCTCCTTTCTGCCCTGACCAGGGCAGCAGTGTAGCCTAAGGTATTTTATCTGTCTTGTCACTAATAAATATCACAGTGCAAGCAGCAGATTCTTGTGGAGAACTATTTATGGTCAGTTCACGGCCTGAAGAACAAATGTCACTACGGAATTAGGATACGTTGGAATTACAAAGCTGTGTCAGTCGTGCTCCACTGACAAGGAGGCCACAAAAAGAAAGAGGCCCTGTTCATGGGGCAGCCTTCACAGTAGTATTGAGCAAGTTGAATATTGAGTATATATTGAGTGTTGAGCAAGGAATGGGGCCCAATTCTTTATTTTATTGTGTGTGTCTATGCACAGAGATGCACAACAGCTTCATCCCCCTTTACTGGCACCTGTTTCCCACCATGAGAACTCAGCATACAATTGGGTAGAACTAACCAAATATAGAGAGATAGATGTTCCTGCATATGGCCAAATTTTCTAGCCAAAATATTGTCTCAGGGGTTAAAAGGGAAATTTAGACTTATTCCTACGATCGCTATGCATTTCAGGGAACTGATCAGAACACTATTTCTGCCCAGACTAATATTTGTAGTAGCCTAGTGTTTGACTAAGCTGCTTAAGTGGTCGCTATGCCTGTACAGATTCCTCCACAGGAATCAGGGAGAAACCAGGCCAGAAATGGGCTGCCCAACACACGGCAGCTTCAATTCACAGTGATTTGTGGCACCCTCTTCCCTTTTGACTCAAAGCATGTTAAAAAAAAAAAAAAAAGGAGCTGAGATATCTGAATTTTCCTCATTTCTGCAGAAGGGCCAGAGCTCTATCCCCTTGGGTAGGTTATATGGCAGTGATTTGGATCCCCCCCTGAAATAAAGTCATGTTTATTTGTGCTGTCAACAGTTAAGTCCTTGGCACTAGGCTGGCAAAATGCGAAAGTGGAATTTGCTGGGTGGGATAGGAGGTTCAAGGCTCCTTTGCAAGGCTCCTGCTTCCTTGTGTGCTGTTTGCCTCCACAAAGTCTCTCAGCCCTGTCCCAGGTTTTCTGTAGGTTCACAATACTGATAAACCCACACCTAAATAACAGGTGTACAACCCAGATCTAATAGTTTCTCCTCAATATTATTTGAAGCCTTTACACAGAACAAATATGAAGCCTTATGTGCTCATAAATTAGCCTTTGGTTAAATGAGATTTTCCTTAATTATTAAACATGGCTCTCCTTTCCCATCCCTCTAATTCTTTTCTGTCTTTATGCGCTAGGGAGATTTTCTTGTCTTGTGTATGGATTACAAAGGAATAAACGGATTACAGAAAATTAGCTTTTTGATATACCCAGCATAATACAAATTAGGATTGTTTATATTTTTGTATCCTTATCTGTCACCACTACACATATGCTGATGCACTTTAAGGTCTCCAGATACAGTGAGAGTGGGGAGGGAGACGGAATTATTTCAATTGCCACTTTAAGGAATGCACTTGCCAAAACTCAGACATTCCCATTACTAAGCAAAGTTTGTCCTATTAGTAACAGAATCCCTGGGAAAAGGCATAATTTTACAGATAACGATACAGGGCTTCAGCAAGTCCAATTCAGCTGCCCTTTGACTTGATGCATGTGCCCGAGCAAATCTCTTACTCGCCCTAGCATCTTTCTCCATATAAAAGAGGGCTGGCCCTTGCTTTGGTGACTGATCTCTTTAGATTTTAAATTCTTCAATGCAAGAAATCCCTTCCCACTCCCTTCTCTAGCAGAGAGGGATTTTGATCTTGGTGGGGGGCCTCAAAATGATCACATAATATTAATTAATAATAGTGTGAGGTTTTTCTAGCATTTCTCCCTTTATCTGTTGGGCAATAATACTGTATATACTTAACAGAATTCGAATGGCAATACAAATTCTCCATCCTGTCACCAGAAAATCTAAAGAATGCAAAAAAAAAAAAGTACTTTATTTTGGACTCCTCTAGTTCCAATTTTGGCTCTGCAGCACTTGTTAAATCTAGAAAGGCTGCTGGTGCACAAACACACCAGATTAAAAGCCAGATCCATGCATGGCAGAAACTGCAAAGTTCCTGTGTTGCCACGGATTGCTGTAGATTTCAGAAAGGTATAAAGAGAGAGAGAGAGAAAGCCGATCAAAAATTAATTTAATTTCTCTATCAGTGGAATGAATAGATTCTCTGCTATTTTAGCATCTGCCCCAAGTGGCTGGGCAGTTAGTTTTGCTGCAGCAGTGTTTATACAGCTAAGAACATCAGTACCAAGGTGCAGGGTCCTGCAGTATGTTTTTGCTAATGGATAGATGAAAGGAGAGAAATATTTTTAGATTGTGAGTAAGTGCAAGAGGGTGAGCTCTCCAACTCTTCCAGGGAGAAAAAAAAAAAAAAAAAAAAAAAAAAAAAAATTTTTCAGAACTTCAGACTTCATCCACCATGAAAACCCTGATGTTTGCAAAGACCCTCAGTCATGCAAAGATGTACCTAGAAAAAGTACAAGTGAAATACATGAAATTTGGAGGATGATGGGAAGCTCACACGTCTGAACTCCAGTCACAAGAAGGTTTGAAAAAAAAAAAAAAAAAAAAAAAAAAAAAAAAAAAAGAATCCTGCTGTTCTTTCCACTGCTTTCAGCCTTACCAGGAGCAAATGCCAATCCCCTCTCTCCTGACACATGTGTAAATGTCAAGCCAAGGCAGCGATGGCCTCTGACTCCTCTGAAAATGGCATGATTCTTTTGAAAGGGCACCAGGAGAACAGGCAGAATAACTAACTGGCCAATTGCACCCTCTGGAAAATCCCAAAGCGAGTGTCGGAATCTCCGGGCTTCCCCCAAGGCGGGAGGAGTTTGCTGACACAAGATGCTGGAGCCTGTTTAAGAGCAGGCGCTGCCTCCCCGCACCTCCACTGCAGGCTCCATCCACACATGTGGAAAGCAGGAAGCAACGGAATGGGGAGAAATCATCTGCTTCTGTTTTCCCCCTTGGAACCTGAGTCTATTTTGAAGTGTATGTTCGTGTTCTCTCTTCTTTTCCCCTCCTGTTCCCAAAGGTATAGGTGCTGGCTGCTGAAATCGGCGCTGCTCTAACCAGGGAAAACATTTCAGGTCGAGAGGGCCAAAATCCATAATTCCTCTGCCAACACCTGGCCTCAGGAAAAATGGAGCACTTTTTTTTTTTTTTTAAGACCCTTTCCATGGGAGGCAACAACTGCTTCATGGATAGGGCCTGTGAATGGATATGCCTTGCTGCATACTCCTGTATCTTATAGCCGAGCAGCTTGCTGGGCATATTCCTATGTATATGTATTGCACTCACATAAAGGCCTATTTGCACGGGCTGCTGAGAGTCAGGACTGGGTTCTCCAATACAAAAGGAAAAAAAAAAAAGAAAGAAAATATACATAAAACTGTGTAAATGCATATGGGTATACATATATGTATATTTCAGATAGATATATATTCTTACATAAATATTTATCTCTTGCCTAGTCAAGGTGCCTAAGATATTACATAACAATAACAGGCAAATATATTAAAATATAGCCATTAATTCAGGCTATTAAAGAAGCAGATTTTTCACTCCTGGTGACTTTCAGGCAGAGGAAACCTCACAGCATTGCAAGAGCAGCTCTGCAGTGGCATTTTTAGCAAGCCGTTGCCCCCCACAAATGATACTAGACCCCTCCAAAGAGGACATCCCCCCTGTCACTAGTTTCCAAAGTGCCTCAGGGTATCCTCCTGCTCTCAGCTACAGGCTGCATAGGCAGCCTAACTGCAGGAGGTGACTCCTCCAGCTGGGCACTTGCTGTTTTCTTTTAGTTACCCTGCAGACACCACTTTAAATACTTACTTTCCTTCTGGACATTCCTACATATGAAATCTTCCCGATGCCAGGAATTCTCAATTCCATGTCCTAATAGCAGCGGCCCCCATCCCTCCTGATCCCACTGGCTACCTCGGACACGTTTGTTGTACGTTGCCAAAGGCAACGAGTTTTGACTGAAAGTTTCCATGAACTTTTCCCCCAGCAGGGGAGGTCTCGGGCTATGCGGTTTCTTGGGGCTCTGCACACTTTAATGTTATGTAAAATATATTTTTTTWAAAAAATGATTGAAAGCTGTAAARCCTTTTCTCCTGCAAAAATATAAAAACCTCGCTCTTTTCCATCACAGTCTTGTCCTAAAGAGTGATCCAGCTAAGACAAACCTCTTTCTAAGCATTTATGAGAGGAAAAGAAAATCGTATGAAAGAGATTTGCACAAAACGTGGTTATCAGTCCTGGGCACGCGAGACTATCAGCCCTTCCGTGACTCACAGCAGTTTGTCTAGATCATATTCTTCAGATGGTATGAAGGGATTTCAATCCACACTTGAAATGTTTTTCTCCACAAATTTATTCTACCAGCACTTTTCTTGAACATGATTATTTGTGTCTTCTAAGGTCTGCTTTACATTATATGGTCTCTTTGCATTCTGTGCAGATGAAAAGCACATGCGTTTCCATTCCTCCCTCATTATAATGCTACTTTTTGAAGAAAAGCATCTCTCGAAAAAGCATTTCTAAAAATGTTGCTAACACAAAGTTTTCAAAAACCTGTTGATGATTCATTGGGAAATAGTGAAAAACATAATTTTCCCAGCTTTTCACTATACCCATTTGATCTTAGATCTCTCTACCAAAAGGATGCAAACCACTTCATGGTAGGTGGGGCTGATAGCCTTTATTATTAAGATCACTCAAGTGCATTTACCAAACAAGTAGATATTTTAGCTAAGATTTTCCATGCTGACTGTCTGCTTAAGCTTGACTTATATGGGAAAGTATTGGTCGGAAGTTTCTGTTATCTCCAAGACCAGGGAATATTTTCCCTTGTCAAAATGTTCTGGTAATCTTTCTTAGGGAGCCTTTAATGTCCTTGCCCTTTGGAAAAAAAAAAAAAAAAAAAAAAAGGAGGATGAAATTTGGCCTTTGTGACACTTGACCAAATTTGACGACATGCTGAGGCTTTTAAAAACTGCAAGCCRTCAGATAAGAGCCATCAGCTGCATCTCTCCAAACAGCTGAGCTTGTCTACAGGCCATGGGCTAGCAGAACGGGATGAGAAAGACAGGGGCAGGTGTATATACGTTCAGCACATAGTATTTCCCATGCCATCTGCGCAGATATACCAGGACTACCTTTTAATACAATGCAAAAACAGGCACTTGAAACTTAGAAAGCTCCAGAACTGAAGTTCTCACTCTCTACAACCCCATTTCATGTTTTTTATGCACACACTCTATGATATTTGGTAGTGCAATCCMCTTTTTTCCTGCCCTTGTGACCATTAGTAGGCAGAGTGGGTGCATGGTGGCCACCAGCTCAGACTGGTTTCTATAATGAGGCTCTTACTTTTCTATAGAAAAAAAWATATATATAGTCATGGAAATAAAGATATGTTCAGAGTAGTTGTGAACAAAGGGCCAGATGAAGGTTTCAGTGACTGTGTAGTTTTTCCCGTTCCTGGCACTCAAGAAATTGTCTTTTCAGAGCAGAAATGATCATTTAATGGCTTGTGTAATGCTTGTGTTCAGTCACACTGTTATATCCCATACCACCATATAACCAACCCCCAAAGGTTTAAAAGCAAATTTGACTCCCAAGATGCCATGTTTCCTTCAAGTGCCCAAGATTTAAAAACTAGGTAGGGATTGGTTTCCTTTAACCTACCAACCACGAGGAACTGCATTAAGCCATGGGAGCTACCGCTGAATCAAATGAGCAGGCAGACAACTGCTTGTGTTACCCATTCCAGCAGTTCTATGCATTGCCTCATGTCAGTTGCCAACACCTCAACAGAGGCTGCCGTTGCTGTGGAAGAGATTAATAAAAATCAAGTTAAAAAWTGAATGAATTCATGCAAATCTGAGAACAAAGGTGATCTGAGAAAGCTAAGGTGTTTTCTTGTAGGCCACCAAATATTTGTCAAGAAGGAACTTCTGATTGCGCCTCGTTCAGCTCTCATCTCCTCAGCCATCAGTTAATCATCTCAGTCACCCCAGTTAAACTTGACTTCGCTCTGTGATTCAGAACTRAAATTCTGCTTCACATTATTAATATGATATTAACATAAATTCACAGATATTTAGGCCTGGAGAGGTCCAAACTGCAAAATTTCCAAATTTTTCCAAACTGCAACAACGAACAGTTTCTTTCCAATGACAGAACTCATATATAGGCATGTCTTCCTATCCACCAACCCAAAGAAACATTACTATGTTACATCCAATGAAAAATGTTCTTAGTTAAGGCTTTATTTACAGGAACTATCCCAAAAGAAATAGAAAGAATCCAATGCATTAGAAAAAAAAGCACCAACTTCTCTTCAGGTCAAGTATCCCCACTCTTTGTTGAGTAAGGGCAGGGGAGAAATGTGCCTCAAACACACGGAGGAACCTCCACTTCTTYGGGGTTGCTTCCATCTGGTCGCAGAGAGGATACCGCTTCCCCAAATCCTTGCCTTTCCCCCATGGCCTTACCTTTCCCACTCCACCTCGCTGGGAAAGCCATTGCCTCCCATTGCTTCAGGCCTCCCTGAGACTCGTATGTGAAGTCCACTCATCTTTACCCCACCAAGCCCTTCCTTCACATTTTTCTGAGCAGCCTCTGGGCTGCTCAGCACACCTTCCAAAGCCTTTTCCATGCTCTAATTTATTAGTTAATACATCAAACTGTAGCTATAATACGCAGAGTAGCCGTTCACTGCATAATTTTAAAACTCAATGCATTCATCTTTCCCTCATCTGTAGCTCAGAGCTGCTCTGCACGGCTGATTAGACACTAAAAAGTTTATGGTAAGACAAACAAAATACCTAGATAGAAACTGTAAACACAAAGCAGATTGCTGATGGCCTTATTTCCTTCTGGTATCAGGAGTAATACAACCTTTAAAGCTATGTTTAATGGCCTTTTCCTGGATCTCCTTTCATCTCTGTTGTCATTTGTAATTTGTGCAGACTTTAATAGTACATATAAGTTCAAATTTGTTAGAACAGAGTAAGTCCCAGAAGCAAGTACAATTTTGGATCTGAACTTTGCATGTGTCTCTGTATAATTTTATAATATTACATTTCGATGATCCTGGACAGACTGTATATCCATGTTATTAAACAGTATTTTCTAAGGTACTCTGCAGGAAACAAGTAGCAAAAAATAATCAAATGCATATATTTGCAATATGAAATATGTTTTAATCTAGGGCTTATAATTCACAGAGAAGCCACATAAGGTGTGTAATATCTGGAAAATGTCAGGAATGAATCATTACCAATATTAAATTTTCAAGAAATAAAAGCTAGAAACTGTCTTTAAAAACATTTTGTAAATGCAAAACATTCAGAGCTGAGTTCTTGCAACATAAGAACTTTGCATTTCCTATACGTTGTACTCAGATGATACTGGGACAAAAAGGCGCTGGAGAAAATGATAAATATTAAGYTGCTCATGTTCAAATTACAGTTTTTAACCTGTTGTCTGTGTGTCCAAGGACTGTTTGCAGAGGGTAACTAAGAAAAGCCAGTCTGCTATCTGCAGTACTAAATCATTATGAAGGAACTGWCACTTCCACTGGAAAAAGTTTTAAGGTACTCCTGAAAATTGTAAAAAGGTTGAAAAACATGTTCCTGGAGACTCAGAGCTGAACTTTCAATTATTTAAGTGATGTGAGGGCCCCAGCTCTACTAAAGTTAGGTGAGATTTGCTCTAAATCCCATAGGGGCTTCTGAAAGTTCAAAGCAGAATTTCTCGATGAGTGGTTCCAACTGTACACAGTGTACAGCACTGTAAACTTTGTTTTTAATTATGTATATATTTTTTCCAGTAGTATAAATGCATACATACAGAAATTAAATCTCAACATAGTAARCTAGCATTTCTGACTACCTTTTGCAGACCCCTTACAAATAGTCCGTGTGCCTGAACAAACTTAACCTCCTCTGGTGTTTCCCGTTAGACAGGCTGCTTTTAGGGATTTGTTCTGTCCTTCAGCTAATGTTTCAGAAAGAGGATTTCGGTGATCTTTTCAGCTTGGGAATAGTTAGTTAAACTGTCAAATAAATGATAAATGGAATCTGCATCCATGTGTTACCACAAAGATGCCTTGCAGACATTTCCTCAGATTTGAAGGCATCTGGCTAGAGCTTTCCTACGTCACCAAATACAATAGAAGAATAGTAATGATTAGCAGTTGTATAGCAATATATTTCTCCAAAGCCATTTCTGCTTGGGTGTTTATAAACCTCTGCTGGAGGAAAAACAGTAAGTCACAGATGAGGAAACTAGGGAAGAGGTAAAGCTGAAATTAATAGTTTAAACTACCTCAAATCAGAGGAATCAAAACACAGTTCATATTCTGTGCTTAGATTGTGTCTTCACAGTGAAACAAATTCTTAATGTTAGGTGAAGAGGCCACAAAGATTTATTGAAAATAACGCTGAAAACCATTCAGCTTCTGTGGAAATTATCATGCATTTCAGCAGCTATGAATATTAATTTTCCTTTGTACCTTCCTCACATTAAAAGTTGCTAAATACCAGAAAATAAGTATTGAAAATTATTTGGCTTATCATTAAAAAAAAAAATAAGTGCATTGTGCAAAAGCAGAACGATCAATTCCCCAAGATAAATGATTTCTTGGTGTTCCTCTGAGGCAGCTGCTGTGCCTCGGGCCAAATCATTCCTTTCAAGGAAACACCCAGGGGATGGGCAATGTGCTGCTCAAGCTCTGAGTCGGGTTCTGCAGTGGGTGCCCGGTCCTGCCTCCCTGCTCCTCCTGCCCCTATGTGAGGCAGGACGAGCTGGGCTGCAAAACTGTTCAGGAGGTGGGATGATGGAGCCTGGAGGGTTTATCTTGCAGAAAAGCACCTTTTCCCTAGCCCCTGGGATCTGCTATTCGCACTGCTCAGGCTCTCAGCTCTCTCTTCTCCCTCCTTTTGGAAGAGATGGCTTCCAACAGGAAAGAACAGAGAGAATTTGAGGTTTCCACACACCTCAGGACTTTAAAAAAGAGAATGTTTGGGGGTTATGCAATGCCTATGAGAAGCCTGGGAACTGAATATTATTTTTAATCTAGAAACAGAGGACAGCAGGTAAGCCAGTYTGTGCTGAGAGGATATTGTTTAAATGCTATCATCCTTAATGATGGCTTCCAATTGTAACAATTAACTGAAYATTTTCCCCACAAAGCTTTTTTTATTATATTTTTTTTTCCCCTCCCCTCTAGCCTGGCTTGGCACTCACACAAGAGAAATCACTGCAGAGACTGYGCAGGCCCAAGAGACCCTCGGCCTCGCAGCGGTGCTGTCTGGACGAGCGGCGGCTCGGAGCTGACGGGACCTTCCCCGGTTACACAATCGCGGGGACGCCAACGGGGCCCAGCACGGGCTGAGCCTGACCCACGGCGCCTCGCGCACCGCGGCCTGCAGCCACTCGCCTGGCTCCTTCCTGCCTGCTCTTAGTCATAGATGTTCTGCCACTTGYTCCTCTCCTGGCTTTTTGTTTTGGTTTGCTTTTTTCCCCAGTTTTTCTCCTGTGTGGCTCTGTCACCCACCTCGCTGCTGCTTTCTTGGTGTGCCTGTGGTGCCTCTGGTGCTGGTTACACTCAAGCATCTCCCTGCCCRGCCCAGGTACTGGCCTCTACGGCTTGTCCCCTCTCGGGCAGTGCCTGAGCAGCCTTCAGGTTGCCATTTCTGGATGTGCTGCTCACGCTTCTTCTTTGCTGTTATCACCTGGGCTGGGAATGCTGCCTTGTTCCCTCCACGATGAGAGGGAGCACTCAGTTAATGTGATCCAGGAACGTTAGGATGTGCACGGGGTTGATTTAACTGCAAAGAGCTGTCAAGAGATGACTTAGGACAGTGTTATTTACATGGCAAGCCTTCCTCCAATCTTCTGCCTGCCATCTACACGATGAGATATCCACGCTGGCTTTTTGCACCTCGTGGTTGTGAACGTCCTCGATGCAGGAGCCCTTTATTTGCGTGTGCCTGGGCAGTGCTGGGCACACGCCGAGTGAAGCGAGCAGCCACTTCTGCCACGTGCTGCAGTGCCAGCCAGTAAATAAGCGTGGATGTGTTTCCTTCTTCCCTGGCCCACTGCAGGGTCTCTCCCCATTACCCTCCCAAGCGGTTATTGCCACCAGCCTGCACCCTTCTCCTTGGTGAACAGGTAGCTCCATTAATGCAGCTGTCTTCCTGCCGGCCTTTATCAGCTTGACTCATCACAGAAAGGCCTCTAAAGGTTGGAATTTCTGGCAGATATTATCTGGTCCTAGATATAATACATTACCTGTTAATAAATTAGTACATGCCTAACTTTAACGACCCAGGAAAATGTAAAGTTTAAATCGATGGTATCCTTTTTAAGGAATTTAACCAGAGAGATGCCTTATGTAAATTGCACAGGGTATCATAATAATATCCACCTGGAAAGGGCTCAGAGATCTGTCTCCAGCCGGCAGGAGACTTACCTTTTCTAAAGGCAGAGGGTACAAAACAGAGGTCCAAGCTTCCCCTTCACGCGGCTTCATGCACAAAGGGTTTGCGTTCCCTTTGTGGGCTACTCTGCTGCTACACAGTTAAAGCACATAGTTTTGGAGCTACGCACCATAAGCTCACTTAGCCCTTCTTACACAAACAGTGCTACGCATTTAAGGGCCATAAAACTGCCCTTGGTCACAGCGTGGGGCTCACGTGAGTCCCGCTTCYGGCAGCATTTAGCCCTGCCTGTACTGTGGGCTGCAGGAAAGTCCTAACAGATCCCATTACACGTATCAAGGTAAATTTATCAGCCAGTAACTGGTATTGCCATATTGGCATTTGAGAAACATGCTGTTCATTTGTTGGGCCTGTTCAGCTTGCTGGAGTCTAAGACGGAGTTTAATTTTTCAAACCCGTCATTAAAAGGGACCACAGGGAGGAGAAATCATGAGTAAGCAGAGCCATAAATAGATTACAGATGTGCGGCATTTTCTTTGGGGACCACAGTCAGAAATCATCTGACCAGAGCTGTCTGACACTCATACTAGTTTCCTGTGCCGTGTTCTTTACACCGAGGGGTTTCTCCAAGCTGTGTGGAGGTCACGAGAGGTGCATGCAAGAGGTAGACATGGAGGGTACCTGATTGCACCAACAGACTCTGCGATCAGAGGAAAATAAGTGTTTTCTCAAAGAGACCTTGAAAAGTAATGCTGGTCTGGGAGATTTCTGTGTCTGCACAAATTAGGAAGATGGAAAGATACACACTCAATCAGCAGAAAGCATGGGCCTTTTCTTACAGTTTATGAACCGTCGCGATACGGAGCCAGGAGCACGTGGTTGCCATGCCAGGCGGTGCCCTATATTGGCTTTCCAGGTCACCAAACCTGCCACCGTGTGCTTGGACTTGGGAGCTGTGCTGTCTGACCCTTCAGGAAGATCAGAGCAGGCAAAATCTGCCCCTTCATTTCCTGGAGGCGAACATGATAAATGTACCCCGGAATCACCCCCAAACAAAGAAGCCTGTCTAGCCTCATGCACCAAACACCAGAGCCGCGGAACAGGCCGCTCTTTCATATCCCCCAGCCCCTTGGCTTGTCTCCCATGTTTACATTATTTCTGCTCTCCTGCTCTGGGACCGCTTATGCTGCATATAGTTCCTTGGCCAGATGTATGGTCTTGGAGGGACCGTGACAAGGAGCTGCGGCCCAGGGTGGGCACGACATCTACCAGGTTGCCCTTCACGAGGGCAACGAGCCTGCTCTGAAGCACGCGCTCAGCTGTCATCGATCCCCACGGGTTGCCTCTCYGAGGAGACGAACAGCAGCTCTTGCACCCACTGGGAAAGAAAATAGTGACCACAGGGAAACGAATCAAAAAGGAATCCTTGTGCCTAATTGTAACCTGGCTTCTTCAGCAGCCAAGAGGCAAAATTCCTCGCCCCAAAGTGAGGCTCTTCTGAGAACTCTCCACAAACAATCCATTCGTTTTCATGGAAGAAAAGCCAGGCTAGTCTTGGGCAACCTGGATCTTCTACAAACCATTTGTGTTGATATAAAGAACAAAGATAAGAAAAAAAAAACCAAAAAACACACAGATATTTCATTGTGACATTTCCTAAACAAAACATTGATTTTTCAAAGCAGTATTTTGTTTTGTAATCTTTTTTAAGGTTACTATYCCTTTACACTTTTCAAATGTTTAATGGTGGAAGAAAGAAAAACATTCTTCATTTGTTCCCAAATTATTTAGGTCTTCGCTATTTTTATGGTAAGCTGTTTTGCACCACTTGTGAAAGATGCAATCTTCAGCCAGTGCTAGACATAAGCTGACATAAGGCCCTGCCAAACTTCCCCAAAAAGTTTGGTTTGAGGCAGAGATGAGAACATTGTTTTAGGAAACGTTCCTTAGGATGGAAAGAAAGACCCCAGGAAACAAAACAGTTTCACAGCAGGGCAGAGGGACAAATAACAAACAACATTATCTTTGAAAGCCTCTCACTACTAAGAAACAGAAAGCTCTGTATAAAGCAAGTTACCTTATACTCATATCACCTCTCTATATGTGTTCCAAAGTAACAAGGCTCTATTATTCTCCTTTTCCTTTCACTTTATAGCCTACAGGAATTATTCCTGCTAGCTCAAAGGACCTCCACTTTCAACACCAGCCTTTGTAAGGGAAGCTGAGTTGCAACAATCCCCCAGGTCCTATAACAAGAGGCAGCTGAGAATTTATTGATTAAGAGGGAGGACTTGGCGGGGGAAGGGAGAATTGTCAGCAAATATTTATTAGTCAATCTAAAAATGCATAGGTTTCCACATAGCCTTTGCCAGGAAAGCTCCTCAGGTGTGCCATGTTTAAAATCAGATAGAAATCCCCCCCGCAMAAAGAAGCAAAAACCTGGACAGGAGGGAATTCAGGGGGAGACTAAACTCTCTTTGTGCAGAGCTCAGAAGCCTAAGGGAGTCTCAAGTCCCTGGGCATCTCCCTGCCTCATGCACTGACTTTTGCAGGGATAAATCAGTTGCTTTCCRGGCAGGGAAAGGAAGGCAGGTTGAGGGGAAAGATCACTGCACCCCTGCAGACAGATGATGGATACAGGCAAAAAGACCCAGGTGTTCATTCTTGCTGTGAATCAAAGAGAACAGGGCGTCTTAACCTTCATTTCTCATCCAAATTTTTCCGAGGAAGGGAGGTGTATACCCTCGAAATCAAGTGCTTCGCRTTTCGGTAGACTGTAGTACAAGAAATTTGTGGAATTTTCTAAATGGACCCTCTGCAAGAGCAGTTCTCACCAGGATCAACGTAATAGCCACCTTTGAATCTTGGGAGATCTGCACTCCAAGAGATGCTTGGATGAACCCTGCTATCTAAGTGCAAAGAGCTTTTTATTACTTTACAAGCAGTGCTTTTACAGTGCAGGTAAACAGAAGGATTGTCTTATAACACATTGACTCTTGGGTTGTTTCTCACCCTCACCGAAAGGGCAGCTAATGAGTTGAGAAACTCTCTTCTGCTGCATGACCTAAAAATAGTCAACTTCATTCAAGACCTTCCAGTTTTCAGCTTGCCTTAGTATTATGATCCTTATAGCTCTACCTGAAGTTCAGTTTATCAGAAGCAAATTAAAGGTAATCAAGAGCAAAAGATCATAGATCATCCCATCTTTTTATTTAGGCCTGGTRTAAACTGAGTGGCCTGAAAAAGTGAACAAAGAGGAAACAAAAAAAGCCAGGGATAGGTCAGAAAAGCAGAGAGCCTAGAGGTTACTTGTGCCTGCTTGAAGAGAGAGATGCAAAATTGGTCTCAAGCACTTTACTGCATGTTTCCTGCTTTGCTGCTTGGCACCTTGCTTGTCTTTTCTTACTTTTGAAGCCTTCAAAGTAGCTTTGAGGTGTGATTGTATGGAAAGGAAGGAGGATACATCCAGCACTGATGCAGCTAATGGTAGAGGGCAGTACTAGCATCAGTGGCACATCCTGTGTATTTCCACAGAAAATTTCGGCGTATAAATGACATGAGGTCTTTGGTTTAGAAATTTCTCCTGGGAATTTCTACCCTGTCACATCCTAGATTCCTTGTAGAGCTGAGTTACTTAGAAAAACGGTGATAATTTACCRGAGCTATTTTCTCTATTTTTTGACCACCTATACTTAGGACTAATTTGCTTCCTTTCATTTACCATTACAGCTCCTTTTCTGCTGTTATGCTCATTTTACTGTCTAAGAATGATGCTGGTGGGCTGTCTGGCATTAAAAAAAAAAAGAGAGAAAAGTCTCAATAATAAGAAAAAAATCTCAATAATGAGATTTTGAGAAAATATATAGCAGACTACCAAGCAAATGTAGGCAATTTAAAAAAACAAACAGAGCTGCTCTCTCCACAGCTATTACTCTTTCTCTTCCTCTGCTTCCTCTAATAAGAAATTAAAATCCATCATGTTCAGGACATTGGAATATTCATCATTCTGCTCAGTGGAGGGTTGTGCTTCAGGAGGGAAGGAGTAGTGGGGAAAAAGTCATAACTAGTGCTTAGGTTTTACTCAGAATAGAGAATTACGGACTTTCATTTGATTATAAACTACTATAGGTTTTTAGGGAGCAATGCTGTTTTATATCTGTGGAGAATATGGTCCGGGAATACCAGAATCTCCAGGCATCATAGCCACACGCACACACATTCTCAGAGTTTTGGTAGTTACATTTTCATGAATGAACATGATAGTTTCCCTCAAAAAAAAAAAAAAATCTAATTAGGAGTTCTCTGGTAGTTTTTTGGTCAGGGGAAGGTGATGCTTGCATTTGTTTTTATTCAACAGTAGATTGTCTCAGAGCAAGAGTTCCTGGCTGCGGCTTTACCCCTCATATGGGATGYTGGAAAATGCACCTTTCCTGTGCTCCTCTGGGAGTGATTGCTGCCTATGCAGAATATATCCTGTGCACTGGGAAGGATGAGGGATTATGGAGCTGCCCCAACAAATTTGCAAGATAATGAGCCAGAGGAAAACCACAAGGCAGGGGTTGRTTGTGAGAATCTCCCTCCTTGACTCTTATTAAACATGGTTTAGGTGCAACACCAGCAAACTAGGGACTTCCACTAGATGTATACAGGCAATATAYATGCCAATTAAATCTAAATGCAGAGAATCCTAATCCAATGAGAAAATGTATAGATCAGTAAATACATAGGTGCTTGTGGATGGAGCCTTACTCTGRCACACAAGTCTTTTGGAAAATCTGAACTTAAAAAGATGCCAAATAAAAGGAGGAGCAGGAGAAAGGACAAGACAAGCAGGAGGAGGGAAACTTTCATCCCAGTAACCACCACTTCATAACGTTCATAACTGCAACCTGCTCCCAAACCCATTTTTGTTATTCTCTTTGCTCTTTTTCAGTTGTATCTGAAGCAGACAAAAAAATGAAACCTCTCAAAATCAAAGCGACCTATAAGAGGCAACTGCAGGTAAGGCTGCGAAAGAGCTTTTCACAGCTCCGATTTCCAATAACTGGTAAGGTATCAAGCAACCCAATTATCCTAAAACAGTCGTCCAATTTGTTTCTCTGTGGGGAAGCTTGGCACGCTCAGGTCATGAGGATCAGGAAATCAGTTCTTTGTTGAAAGTGTGTATCTTGCCCTCTCATGTTTCCCAGCTGACAGACCACAAAAGTCAGGAATGAGCCAGAGAAAAAGACYTTAGAAGAAAGCAGGGAAGCTGTTTTCAACAGAGAGATTAACCTGCTGAATTCATGTTAAATACAGTCCTTAACATAGCATGCACTTTTCTTTTTTTTTTTTCCTGTGGCAGATTTGCTTATGATGACCTGAGCTATCAATAATATAGTCTGGAGTATCTGTGTGCTTAGTGCTTTTAGTGCTAATTTCTAGGCTTTTCTAAAAACCCATGAGAAGTAAAAAATCCTTTTTTTCCCATGCAAACTTAATAAGGAAACTTCAGCATAATTCTTTGTTCTGTTCTTTTCTCATCTTCATTTTGATGTGCACTTTAGAAAGCCCTCCAGGCACCCATTTGCATTTTCCAAAACCTTTGGAAATCTGGCTCTAAGTTACTTTTGAAAATGGAGCTTAAACTCTGGAATTAGGGGAAGTGTTTTGAAATTTTACACTCTTCGTATTTTCAAGTAAATTGGACTTGACTCTGCAGCTTCAGGGGACAGGTAGTGCCCATCATTTTTGCGGAGATGCAGAATAGCACAGTAGGAAAATGGAGTTTTTAGAAAATATGAAGGGATTGTTTCTATGTGCGTAATAAAAATATGCGCATAATAAAAAACTAGGTATATATATTATTTTTTAAGCTTTACAGAAGAATACTCAAGTTGGTTTATATCCCAAAAGTGAACATATTCATAAATTTTACTCCAAGCAATGCCTTCCTCTAGAAATTATAATAAATAATTACTATACTATACTATACCTGAACATAAGAAATACTACAAGTAGAGGATATTCAAATACAGCTGGTTGTGAACATCATGGAGGAACGTGCTAATTTTAAAAAGATTTTTTAGCAAACCATGGAAGAGAGGGAATTCCACCATGTGGGAAAAAAAAGAAAAAAAGAAAAAAAAAGCTATCCCTGTTTTACAGGAAGGAGCAATGGACTCAAGGATTTTGCAACCTTTCTGTAAATTAAAACAGAATATTCTTGCCCAAATGTCCTTGATCACAGAAGGGCCTGTGTTTTCAGACAGCAAGTAAATGAACATTACATGTACAAATATCTGAGGGAAGAATGTAAAGAGGATGGGACCAAACTCTTCTCGGTGGTTTCCAGTGACATGACAAAAGGGTAATGGGTACAAATTAAAACACAGGATGTTCCTTCTCCATGTGAGGAAGAACTTCTTCACTGTGAGGGTGCCAGAGCCCTGGCACAGGCTGCCCARGAAGGCTGTGGAGTCTCCTTCTCTGGAGATCCTCCAAAACCGCCTGGATGCCGCCCTGTGCCCCGTGCTCTGGGTGTCCCTGCTGGAGCAGGGGGTTGGACTGGATGATCTCTAGAGGTCCCTTCCAACCTCAACCTTTCTGTGATGAACACCTACATCTGTGATGAACACTGAYATTGGCAAATTCCCCCCTTCAACTGTGACATTTAGAGTTCAGATATCCTCTTGCTTGCATTTTGGTTTTTGAGCTGTCAAGGTTCACATTTTTATTACTTTTCTTTATAACCATGGTAACTACATTTAAAAAAAAAAAAAAAAAGGAAGCTGAAATTCTTGTGCAATAGCTTGACTATATATATGAAAGAACTTTAAGAAAAATACTGAAAAGATCTATGGTTTGCAGCTGACCGTGACAGACGATTTAAATAAGCCAATGGAAAAAAAATAAGTTCATAGGCATGTGCTCATATCTTTTAATCTTACGGCTAACACACAGGCATGAGGTCTGTAGTAACGTTTCACTCTTCTGAAAGACACCAAACAACACATTCCTCTAAGCTGACTGAACTGAGATTCACAGTATATCTCTGAAGAAAGATGGCTTACCCTCACATTAGTCAGGGAAAAATTAAGGAAAAGCACCATTAATTGATAAAAAGATAGAACTTGACTCCCATTCCTGCATATTATCAGAACACCCCTGCATATTATCAGAACACCCCTGACAACAGTTAACCAGCCTCTTGCCTGACAGAAGTACAACTTGAGAAGGTGACGGAAGAAAATTGTGCGATGCACTTCTTTGAAGACTAATCACGAACGCAGGGTTACCACAGAGAAGTCAGGGGAAATGGCACAAAGCTTTAATGTGGCTTTTTGGGGTGAGCAGGGGCAAGAGGCATACACACTTAGACAAAGACGGAACATCCCCATTGCTCTTCCAAGTCCCCACCATAAATGAGTTTTCCATTCCAGTCCTTCACTGGTAGGGAAAATGGTATTCACTGGTATTCGCTTCCACACCTGTCACTGAGCCTCTCCTCTCCATCCAAAGATGCAGTCCATCTTTGAAAAGTTATTGATATATTTCTGTAAACGTGTTTGTTATTCACGCACATTCCCCTGTTGAAGACCATTCGGCTCTTTAGGACAGGGCTATTCCTGCATATTCGCATGATTTGGGGGAGTCACAAGATAGAACTGCTCTTACTGAAAATAAAAACAAGAGCCTAGGACTGCGCTGGTTACTTGGGCAAGATTTGTCCACAGTAATTGTGAGCTAACGTATGTGGAAGAGATCTGGTCAAGGACAGAAACTCATCTGGATGTGACCTTGTGCCCCGTGCTCTGGGTGTCCCTGCTGGARCAGGGAGGTTGGACTAGATGATCTCTGGAGGTCCCTTCCAATCTCCACCAGTCTGTGAGAAGAGAGGGACTTGGTCTTGAAAGTTTTTGTTTGAGGTGATTTG
>NW_020455560.1:317746-320711 GCF_003342845.1 Nothoprocta perdicaria
CACTTCCCTCGACCTGCTGGAGACGCTTTTCTTAATGCACCCCAGGATCCCGTTGGCCTTCTTGGCCACCAGGGCACACTGCTGCCTCATGGTCAACTTGTCGTCCACCATGATACCCAGGTCCCTYTCTGCGGGGCTGCTCTCCAGCAGGTCCATCCCTAATCTGTCCTGGTGTCCAGGGTTATTCCTCCCCAAGTGCAGGACCTTGCACTTGCCCTTGTTGAACCTCATGAGGTTTCTCGCCGCCCAGTAATTTCTATCACGGATGCTCCCAGAGACTTGCGAGAGAACTCTGCTCCAAAACCTGCTGCTCACAAGGAAAAAGTTTGTGTCCTGGAATATTAGTCTCTTGGTTTTTAAGCATTTTAAGTCAGGGATTGAAATTTGCTTTTATATTTGATGCAGCATATTGCCAATGCTCAATAAAGGGCAAATAATAAGGTAACATCTAGAAAACCTGGAGGAGAAACAAGGAATTATTGCTTTTCAGGCTCCAAGAAATAAGTACTAACTAAAGCAAATAACAGAACTAGCAGGCAATAGCTTGGAGAATGCTCTTAAATTCAAAATTGATGTTAATTTGCTTCCTCTGAGTTTCAGGCAACAGCTCTATTTAAAAAATAAAAATCATTCCTCTTGGAATGTCCACTTTAAAGCCAAGCAAATATACTGCAACAAAAAATCTGATTCTCCTCCTAGCTCCCCAATTCAGTTTGATTTTCTGCTTGCTAAATATCAGTTCAGATTTATTTGCTATGGACACAATTCAGCAAAGTACTTAGAGCATAAGCATATCTTTGATCATGCAAGGAGTCCCACTGAGACTGTTCACATGCTTAAATATATGTACATTGTTAAACAAGTTGCCGAATCCAGACCCACTTTCAGTTTTCTCAGGAAAGCATTTTGCAGAGCCAGGATTCGTTTTGCCTGTCCATGGGCAGATTCCTGCAAACACATGAAAGTTGTGCTGATTTCTTGTAACTGGCCACACAGAGCTGCTTCTGTTCCGAATGAACCAGATTTTTACAGCCTGGGTAACATTTAAAGAGGCTTCTGAGACATTGAATTTTTGGGGGTGAAGTGATGGTGGAAAGGGCAGTCATAGCTGCACATCAGATCAAAGAGAAAGAAGAAATTAAAGAACCTCAGGAACATTATTTTCCTTTTCATACTCAAAAAAGCATAATTATTGGAAAAGCTACATACTCATAAAGCACGTGGGCCAATTTTCTCCTCTTTTTGTCATCATTAAGAACATATGCGTCTGATTTTATGTATGTGTGTGCATACAGAATTCCATGCGCAGCTCCCAGTAAAAAAAGTGTATCTACTTCTTGCTTGGGATAGTTTATATCCTTGCCAAAAATGTGGCAAGATCTTTATAAGAAAACTGTCTTCAAACATGTCAAGCAGTTACCCAGGTCACATAAAATCTGAAGCTAGATCCTCAGGATTTCCATATAAATGTAAGGATGTGCTCAAATGCTTTCCTGAACTGGAGCCCGTACTCTTCTGCACCAAGGCACAAAGGAAAGGTAGACTGAAGGTGAATAAAACATGAATTATTTAGGATTAYATAAAATGTGCAGCGAGCAATTGGGATGTTAGGAAGTAACTGTAGTGGGCATTGGGAAGCCACCAGACCAGTAACGAACATAAACATTTCATGCCTTGTCATGTATTTTCTGAGCTCTTCACCAGAATTTTATGGCTGGTATTTTCTCCACTATAACAAGGTAAGTTTCCTTCTATAATTAAAAAAAAAAAAATCTAAGAAGAAATTAAATAATAAGAGTATAAAAATATTTGTTAGGCTTCAGAAACTTATGAGAAAGTTGAATTTTGATTTCATATGTGATGCTTAAAGTTCTGCTGAGCTAGAGTGGTGAACAGTGCAAATTCAGTGACAAATTTCCACTAAACTGCTAACTTCTTGAACTAGCCTTTTCTCCTTCTAACTCTGATTAGTCTTCTAGATCATTCTCCTTCCTTCATGTGAATTCCTGAGAACATTGGATTTTGAGATAGGATCTTGCATTAGTTTGACAGCACAGGATCTTTACAAGAGTATTTGGTTAACTGCTTTGCAACAAACATGGTGGAAAATACAGCTCTTTCTGTTGCTTGTAATTTGTCTGCCATCATCATCTTTATTAACACAGGCGTTCCTGAAAGTCGTCACCAAAATGAACTGGTCACCAGGGCTATTCCTCTTTCCTGGGGGAATCCCTCAAGGGGTCCCTATGTTCATTCTTTGAGGTCCACGTGTACACATATGTAACRGGCCATGTAGATCACCTGCTCCCCGACTGATCCACCTAATCTTTAAATATTCTTCCTAACAAAAGCTAATTTCATATCAAAACAACACCCTCTATTATAAGCCCCGGGAGGCTCTCTAGTCCCAGAAGAGAACCAGCTACACTCCAAAGCCAAATGAGGAACACTGTGGAATACCGTTAAAACGGCGACAACACAAACAACCGGAAAAGTCCTCTGGGAGAGATTATTTTTCAGATTATCAGCACTTCCGGATCGTGTGGAATTTTGTGGAAACGGCACACAGGCTGCTTTGGAAGGGCCTGCAGCCTAGCACACAGCTGAAAGTTACTACTGCAAATGTCAGTGTGCGACAGCAAAAGATGTGTCAATCAYAGCTCTCAAGTTCATCTTTATTTATTTATTTATTATTTTCCCTGGAAACGGTCACTTTTCACAATCCAAGTTGCCCAAGTATAAAACTGACCGGCATTTCTTATTCAAGAAATCTTTTGCCAAAAATACTCTTCTGCTTAAGATTTTTGTTTCGTGATTTTTGTTTAAATATTTTTTTCGAGAAGCTTTTTTTTTTTTCCATAATCAAAATCCAAAGTATAAACAACAGAAAATACTGCCTGCTGGCTTTCCGCGCACGGCAGTTAAAAATAAGCAAAGGCATTCTTGCTCTTTGCAGAAACAATGG
>NW_020455560.1:322249-406480 GCF_003342845.1 Nothoprocta perdicaria
TTTTGGTCTTTTTTTTTTCCTTTTTTTTTTTTTCCTTTTTCCTGTCCAGACAGTGCTGATTTGTTTTATGGGTAATCTCTTTTATTCTTGTCCCACCCCCTCCTTCTTTCTTCACTCCCCCAGTAAGAAAAAGATTAAAGCAAATCTCTCTTGCCGTCAGGGAAAGGATGAGTTGTTTATTATTTTTATTTTACTTTTATTTTGTGGAGGGCGGTGGGAAGTAGGAAAAGATTGGTGAGAAACGCTTCTGCGAGTACAGGGCCGGAGGACAGTGCGAAAACGTGAAGTTTAAAGTGTAAGAAGGTGCATGATAATCCTTGATTTATGCAGCTCTAAACTCCCCCTGTAAAGGCCTGCTGGGGTACGTTTTGGGACGCTAGTAGGATGTTGTCTCCAGAACTAGCTTCCATTAAATGAAACGTTTTGCAGCGCTAGCAGAGCAGCGTGCTCAAGTTCAGCATCGCTTGTGCGTTTTGTGGGTCCTGGAAGTCACCAGCGGCGGGGGTCACGGATTTCCGTGCCCTTCCTAGAGCTGCACCTCTCCCGTTGCGCACGTCGCAGACCCAGCGGAGGCTGASACGGTGACACCACGGCTAGGAGCTGCTTGGGCACCTATGGCAACTAGSGCTGTAGCGTGGCTGTGAAGCCTGGCTCGCACTTCACAGGCTCCTGCCTCATCCCTAGTCAGCCTCGCAGCCTAAAATTAAGTATGTGCTGCGCTGTGGTGAACAAGTAGATCGATTACCTAATGATTTCTGCCAGGACACCTGCTTAAGGATGTTGTTGTTCCCACTGAACTGTGCTTGGTAGTGCTGTGTCTGGGTTATGGGAGTGAGAAGTAGAATTAGGGTTTTTTTTTCTCTTCCTGATGGAGGTGATGAAAACCTGTGAATAGGGTTGGGGAAGTAGATGGGAAAAGTTTGAAAGTCCTTTAAAAGCCTACCTTGTGCTATTTCTGGAAACACCACCAGTTGCTCTGAAGGACCGAATCAAGATTTAAAAAAAAAAAAAAATCCTTTTCAAGGCAGCTTAGCAAAGGAATGTATTAAATACAAGTGAGGAGACTTGGTTCCTGAAGTTCGGAGCTGAGAATTAAGGATCATGGGTCCTGTTCCCGCGTCTGCCATTGAATGGCAGTGTGACCTTTACCTATCCTGTCTTCCTCTCTGCACCTCATAGGATATGGAGATTTTCCTGAGTATCTGCTAAGTGCTTTTGCACATGGYTTTAAGTATAATTACGTGCAAATGTGTTGCTCTTTGTTTAATAATAGTGGATTTGAATGCTGGTGGTGCTAGTTAGTATTCTTGTGCTAATACTCATTCTGCCCAAGTTGTGAAGYAGAACTTGCAAATCGCTTTGATAGTGGAAGTGCTTAAGAATTTCAGTTGCTGTAACGGCCCTGAGAGCAGAGTTCTCTTTTACCCCCGGTACCTCTTCGACAATCTCGTCCCGGGCACTTTAACCGCAAGCAGAGTTTGAAGGAATACTGATCTTGGCCTCTCTTGAAAGAAAACCTATTAGATCAAATTGCAGGGCAGAGAATTGTCTGGCAGGGGCTACACCGAGACCCCCAAACATGATGCATGTCGTTCTTGGGGTTGGTTTTTATTGAGCTCTGTAATTGAGGTTGGTTTAGTACATGTGTTTTGTTTCTTTTTCTTTGTTTTCTATTTTTAGATCTTTGTCTGAATTTTTAAGCCTTTGAGATCACTCTCTTGAAACTAACTGAAGTCACGTGTGGCTTTTCGTGTGTGTGTGTGTGTGTGTTTTTTATTTTTAAATTAAAGCTCAGGTTTTCCTTTTCATTTTTCATACTGGGAGCTGGGACTTTACAACATACTATAGTCTCAGTGCCTACCTGACTGTCACACTTTGTAGATTTGTAATATTTAAAATGCTGCTTCTGATTTGTAGACATCAGAAACGCAAGGCTCTACCCTGTTACGAGTAATTCTGTGACTCCTGTGAATACAGAAACTTACTGTGGCGCAGTGGTGTCAGCTTTGGGTTGTAATATGCTGTCCTCTGGTGTATGGGCATGGCTAGCTCTGTGCTGTCACAACCCATATTTTCATCTGGTCATTTGGTCTAGTTTCAAATGTAGTTTCATAAATAATGAGCTCACATTCTTATCCTCCCCAACCCTCTTACAAATGGTATTGTGGTCTCTCAACTGTGGCAATACTACCTTTTCTGCTGATGGAAGGATACTTAGGTTGTTTTCTCCCCTTACTGCTAAGGATTGTATGTCACTTGTCTGTATTGATAAAACTAGGGAGTGGGGGGAAACTTTCTGTGTGCCAAGCTGTGCGCGTTCTCTGGTTTGTTACACAGTGAGTTTGCAGAAACTTGCCCTAGTTGGGCAAGCAAGCTGGTGGATCCGGGGGATAGCTTAGGGGAGGCGTGGTGAGCCTGCCACAGGGGCTGCGCGCCGGGCCCCTCTGCACCGTTACCCTCACTCACCTCTCCGCAAGCAAAACAGTTGTCATCTTCACGGCACAAGTATAGACACTGCTGGAGTGTGTCTGAGAGGCACTGGGCAGCTAAGCACTGTGCACACTTTCAGAGGAAGCACTGGAGAAATGCTCTTAATTCACCTTTTCACTTGGAGTTACTTTTTAAAGGGAAGGGCGTGTGGRGGGGAGCCTCTTACTGCTTGCTTTTTTGCCGTGCTTGGAAAATGGGCTTGCTCTCAACAAAAGGCATTGTAATGCTCGCTRCAGTGCGGGATTATTGCACAAAAGCATCTTGCTGTGCAATATTGTTGCTGTGCTCGGTGTTGTATGATAACACATGTTTCTCAGCTGTTGTTGATTCCTCAGTGGCACAGACTTCAAAGGGCAGAACGCAGAGAGCGCCACAGCCAAAGGGAAAAAAGGGGTTTGTTCCAGTGGCCTGTACCATCCATCTGTTTAAGTACTTTGCTGAGCTCTTCCCTAAGTGTTCCGGCATCCAGTTAGGGCTGACAAGTGATTATTTCTGCAAGTGGAACCCACTATGAGGAGATCACCTAGAGAACGTTTCAATGCTGGCTCCCCACTATGTGTAAGATCCCCCCTTCTCAAGCCTGCGAGAAGGGATAAGGCTCTTCATTAAGGACAACTTTCCACATGACGTTGTCTAATTCCTAATGCCATTGAAGACTTGCTTATTTTTACTCTATGCTGTCTTTAGCACAAGAAGGGAAGACTGGTAATGGGGGCAGAAAGTTATTTCTGTAGTTTCTTTCTCCAATGTAACAAGCCCATTTAAATGAGGAAATCTGTGCTATTAGACTCTCTTTCAAAAATACTTGCGATAGTTAACAAATCCCTCAAGTACAAAGGTAGCAATGTACCTTGCTGAATTACTTTTAGTTACAAAACATTGCCAGTAAAATTGCCTTTTTTTTTGGGGGGGGGGATGTGGGAGGGAGGCAGTGAGTCCTCATGCTACAGTATTTCAGGTTGACTTGGAGAAATACTCTGCAGCTCGTTACTGTGTGGCAATGAATGCAACAAGGTGTGTAATTACATGCACGTATGTTATGATGTGATAGGGTGTTACTAATTTATTTGTCTTTACTGAAGTTTTTATTTTGGAGTTAGTTGCGCAAGACGAGTTGATGACTTAGTTGCAAACTGACTCTTGAAGTCATGGCCTAGGTGCTTTCTGTAGCTTCAGGTACAAGGGCTTGGAGGGGAATCTTAATGGGAAGAATATAGGTAAACTATTGGGTGTGGGTTTTTTTTTTTTTTTTTTTTTGTAATTTCTATGAGTTTAATGGTGGGACACTTTGAGCACTGGAGCAAGTACTGTTGCTAGTAATGTTTTTTTTTACTGTAGGAGGATTTAACCTTCTTTATTAGTGGGAAATAATCATGTAGGTGACTAAGAGGATACTTGGGGTTTGAAAAATTTGAGATACTTACACTCTCAGGCAGTTTGATTACAGATAGAAAACAGAGCAAGTTTGAATGTTATTGTCTCCTTTGGTATTGCTCCTGCCTCTCTATTACAATGTGTCTCATGCATTAGAAAGGATAGTTCTTTTTTTTCAGTATCTTTGATAGGGATGTTCTATTGTAATTTGGAGAGGTCAAATTTTAATGCCCCTTTGAGAGGAAGAAAGAGGGAAATTTCTAGAAAATGTGCAACGTAATGGACTCCCATGCAGTGTCCACCCTTGCTCTACGGCTGATGTTTGAATTCACTCCCTTGCTTTGAAAGCTGAACAAGATACAATTTCCTGTCTTCCTATTTCACCTCAGTACAACAGTACCTGATACATTTCCATTGTGCATCTTGCTATGTCTCTGGATAATCCAGATTTAAAATGGTGAGGTGTCTTGGTGCTTTTTGTATCGTAAGCTTGTCTTTAATATTTTTAGTTTCTTTTTATTTCCGCTGAACTGGAAGTTATTGCTGGAAGATTTTGGACTCCTAAAGTGTTTGACAATGTTTCAAGCTGTTATTCAAAGGGGATTTGGAGTTTCCGGAGCAACCCTTTAAAACTTTACTTTTTATCAGCAGTCAGCAGTTTCATGAGTGTGCGTAAGGGAAGGCTGTAATTGCACTGGGCAGCCAGATGTTTTGCATCTCTGCCAAAGTGGAGGAGATGGTGTCGCCTGTGTTCTTGTCACTGACCTGCTTGGAGTTCTTTACCAGATCATATCACTCTGTCATCTCCTTCTCCTTCTTCCCCTCCTCATAATCGCCTTTCTGATTCTCACCACCTTATTTATTAATTTATTTGTTTTTAATTAACTTGATCTACCATCAGAAGTATACTATCTCTTTCTTACACATGCGAAGTAAGGACCTCAGGAGATGTCTGCAGAAGTCAAGCTCTTCCAGGAGAAGAAAGTGGAAAGATGCCAGAGCTAATCATATTTAAGAGGACTAGCAATCAAGATACTAATTGATTAAATGCTCTTTTGAGGCTGTATGGCTAACAATATTAACACTGCTACCTAGAATAATTGGTTTCTAGAGAGAAAGGTATGGGAGTACTGGGATGCCTTTGTCTTTTCCYATTAGAAAGTACATGGCTTTTCAAGCATATTCTCATGCATTAGTACTGCTCCTTCTGTGTTGTGTTTTGTGTGCTTGCTTTGGGCCTAATCCAAGGCTCCAAGTCAATGCAAATCTCTGCACTGATTTCATTGGGAGTGGGGATGGAAACTGTTAATGAATAGCTGTGTGTTTGATCCTATGTATTTCAAGTAGGGAGTCAGTGCTGATGGCCAACAGGATGAAGGAAGAACAGTCACTGAATACAATGCAACGCTTCCATGCTGCTAATGGGATTGGAACTGGTAACTTGATAGTCCCAAGAGATAACAAAAGCTATTTATCATACAAGGGAGCACTTAAGACTTTTTTTGAAGAAGAAGCAGGTAAAGAGTGTAGTAAAATCCTTAATCAGAACACATTCTAGCAAAGAGATCTGTCAGAAAACAACTGAACTAACAAGAAGTCAGAAAACAGTCTGAGCAGAAACAGTATTTTTCCTCCCCCTAATATACTAGGTTAAGCTACCCAATGAGAAACTCTAGGAGAATTTTCTTCTTTAGAGATCTTTTAGTGCAAATAAGACAGCTGTGAGGGTGATCTGATCCAGGATACTTTGGCCGCACAACTCGAGGATGGAAATCATGTTCCACTTGCCTCTTCAGCTTTTCTAACTAAGCATTAGAAACTTGTTGTCTCTGCAGGGAAAGCTAGACGATAAATGGAATGAATCTTCAAGAGCTGCTCTGGGCTGTAAGAAGATTTGACTGTCTTTCTGCAAGCAAGTTCTGTGTTAATGGATCATGTCTGGTAGCGGAAGCTAAAAGACTTGTCCATCTTAGGTAAGGTAGGAGGAAGCTGGGTTGTCACATGAATGTGAGAGCCATGTTTTAAAAAGTACTTGATAGTAACTTTCTGTTTACTTGAAGTTTTAGCAAGCCAGGGCTTTCAGTCTCTCTGGCCTTCTGATGCTTGCTAGTCCTCTGCACTGGGTGAGCYACAACACAAATGGTTACCAGGGCTTAGTTAGCGCTGCGCGGTGGCCTCCAGTGAAACTCTGTGCAAGTGGCCGGGGAGAGGAGCGCTCCTCTCCTTTCCTGGCCGGAGCGAACGGTGACCTGCCCCAGTTGCGCAGCAGTAGCGGAGCTGGAAGCACAGCGCAGTCCTGCTGTGTGCAAGACCAGAGCCCATTCACAGGCTCTGTCGTGTTCCCATTCCCGTGTCATCTGTTGTTGATGTGTCTGTATCCAAAATATCCTCTCTGGTCGCTGTTGCCAGACTCTGCATTGGCAGTGTGCCTCTTAAGCATGTGCCACTCTTCCTAAGCCCTGTGCTGCCGCCTTCACGCTCCACCTGCTATCATTGTGCTAACACTTTTAACCAGTGACTTGTGTGTGCCCCATATGTTTCACAGCACAGCCTTTCCATGCACTCTGCTGTTGTAAGTATGCCTAAATACTTGTTCATGAACTGCTGGCTTTCAAGGTTTTTTTTTTCTAGTTGCTAAACGACACTTGCTTTTTTGATAGGGAAGAAAGGAAGCAAACTTTCTTTTCTTCAGCTCTCACAGTTGCAGATAGAGGCATTCCTTCCCTGCCAAGCCAGTTGGAGGCAAGAGGGAGTTGCTTTGCTGCTGCTTTGTCCTGGGCTTGAGTTTAACTTATGTTGAGCACCTGTCCTGACTTCCTGTCRGTATTTATTCCCTCTCCTCTTCTTAGAATAACATGCTTGTTTCTGGCAGCTCTCTGCTTTGGCCTTTGAAGAAACTCAAACGAGGAGTTTTCTAGAATTCTTCCCCTCCCTTTCCTTGTCCTTCGCTGACCTCTAGCAACGTTTTTATCTTTCTTAACGAGATCCTCAATTTCATTTGTCTGCCCTTTTCCCTTTCTTCACTTTTGATTATTTTCCTAGACTTACTTAGAAACATCAACTGTTAGAGACATAAAGTACTCACTTTTTTTTGACTTCAATACCGAAATGTCTGTAGAAGGTAAATGTTTTCTATATGTTCCCCTCATGACAAAAAACTGCCCACAGTGGAGGGTAAGGCATTGCAGTGGGTATAATTCTATATTGTAATATTCCATATTACCTGTTGTAAAAGAACCCTCCCTCTCTGAATTTAAACCACTATTGCGGTATGAATACTTGCACATAAGTTTTCTAATATGTGTAGGAAATGCTAATGGCTCTAAAAAATATTTGCACACAGCAAGATAAAAAATGTAATATAAATAAGAGAAAATAGAAACGGTATTCTCTGTTGGTCTTATAGCTTCCTAATTGCTTGAGAAATTCCCTGTCACCTCTAAATAATGTTCTGCTGTTCTGAAGGACTTAAATTGTTTACTTCAACCTTGGAAAAAATAAATTTGCTTTAATTATGTGAGTAGGAGAGAAGCGGATGACTGAATTTATTTAAATATATGCACTAAAGATATTTCTTTCTGATTTTTGCAGTGCCCTTTGCATTTGTCATTCTAAATGTATTCAACTGCTTGAATAATTAGAAATCTATATGCTTTGAGCTGGATTTAATTTAATAGTTCTTTAATGATCTCAGGCACCTTGGAACCACCTATGTTTTTTATGTTGGAAGACAAGATTTCAAATTATTTTTAATTTTCAGCTTGAATAGTATGAATGAGGATAGCATTCAATGTATACACTCTTTGTAAGAAGAAGCTTCCTTCTCTTCCTCACACAGTCATAAAACACGCTGTAGGTGGAAGGTGGTTGAGCTACAATGAAGTACAAAATGGAATGGATTGAGGGAAGATTGTGCCCTAATGGATGTAGTGTCCTCCCTACCTTCGTGCTGTAAAACCCAAGAGGGTGCATAAAGACTTCCCAGCTCCCCATTAGATGGGATATTTCTGATAATCTCTCATCACTGATTATGGATACTGTTGCCTAACCTAGGCAACGCTGGCAGATTGCTCCTGTGAAGAGATAATAGTGCCCTAATTATAGACCGAGACCCCATGTGAGGCTTCAAGCCCAACAGAACTTCTGCTGCAGCTCTGGGACTTACAAGAAGAGGTTGACTTCTGAGTTTCAGAACTGGGAGATGAAGCTAGCAAAAATCTGAACTCTGTCAGAAACAGGGATTTCATAAGCAATGAAGCCATGAATAGTATTTGAATCTCCTTTAATTGGGGGGGAGAGGGGAAGCCTGCAGTAAGTAGCAGTACTGTTGAGATTTCTTCTACTTGTCAGCTTTTCAAGAACTGCACACAGATGAGAGTATCCCTGGCTTGATCTTAGGGTTAAGAATGGACCTGAGATGCCTTACCCATAATAAAAACATCAGTRCCGGATGAGAGATCTTTGCACATCTAAGTACTGCTTTCCATTTTTTTTTCCCATGAAGATGTGTGTTGTTATAACTACTTACGTGACTTGCTAGACCTTAAAAGAAGGGTTGTTTAAGTGTATATCCCATCCTGAGGTAGAAGGGCTGCTCCCCAGCCCAGCCAACTGTAACTCTATTGAAGTCTTGCTCTGCTAGCAAGTGCTTGATTCCATTTCATGAAAATGTGACTATTTCTGTAAGTCTTCCTAAATGCACAGGAGCAGACAACTATTCTGAAATCAAAGGCTCAGTAAAGTTGTGGTAGCCAAATAAGATGCCAACTGTGAAGTGAGCCACAACAGTAASTTCACATTTGCAGTGGCTGTGAGGCAGTGACAGGGAAACTTTGTGAAAGAAGCTTAACCTAGCCCAGTTTACTTAGTATCTTGACTGGGACAACAGCATGCACAAACTACACTAAGCTGTACCATCTGAGCTAGCAAGTAGTGACCTCTTGATATACTGTGGTCCGAGTTTAGGTAGGAAAAAGAAAGCTCAGGGTCCTTAAAACACAATTAATGGTACTTTGTGAATGACCTGTTAAGGGTCAGGTGTCAAAGGAAAGGCTCGCCTTGTTAGGCAGTGGGCACAACTATGTCAGAAGTACAAAATGGAAGAGTGTATTTGCATTACAAGCCATTACATTTGGTGCCAGTGGTATTGGTAAACTGTTAAGTTGTTTTTAGTAGTTGAAAAGTGTAATGTTGGCACTTAGATGCTGCCTGGCAAATGCAAACTTGTGCTGCTTGTACAGCGTTTTTTAACTTAATTTTTCTTGCAAAAGAGGTAACTTTAAGGAGCAGCATTCTAATTCTTTCAGAGCATACAGGGCTTTTGTACATTGCTTTTGTGTTCTTAGGCCCAATGGTATTTGAAAAATCTTGTATATCCAATGTGATGATCCCCCAATGAGTAGTTCTGTTAAAAGTGAAGCCAAGAACATTATAATCACTTGCCAAGCTTTGTCTGTAACAGTATCCTTTGCACTACTGTTACTTTGTTACTTTGCACTACTGTTACTGGCTCATTTGACACRTGAACTTGAAAAAATGTCTGATGAATTGGTGACTTGCATGATCCTACACTTGGTGTTGCTTGTGGGGGCTATAGAAGTTCTTGTTTCAATACTCTGMTACTTCAAAACCTAAAGATAAACTCTTTTTTATTAGCTTATTAACATGCATACTTTCATTCAATACTTCCCCATTTTCTGCAGACATGGAAAATAATWCCTTAATTTAACATTAGATTTTCTTTAAAGACTAGAAATGTGTGTGTATACAGTGTGTTCCTGCATAAACTTTACCAGAATGGGTTACTTAAGATACTTGCAAGCAAGAATCATCAATGGAATAAACTGGATTAATTTACCCAGAGCTTGCCCTTAGTACTTGTTGACTGAAGCACATGGATCTCATTGTGGTCACCTGCACTGTAGGAAGCGCTCAGGAAGGAAACTGCTCTTCTGACCTTCCGTGCCTCTGTCCRAGAGCTCTGCTTACCAAGTCACCTGCCCTGGCACCGTCACTTTCCTTGTGTCGACCTGGAGAGTGTCATGGAGTAGCACTGGCAGATAGATACCCTGCTGGCTGCAGCTTCTTGAGTTACTTTACTAGGAGTACATCTGCTAGAGGTCTTAAGTCACCTACCTATTTTCTCTCTCCTAGACTGCCTGAATCTGTATATGAAAAGTTGCTTCCACGCATTTTTACAGATGTGACTTAGAAATAACTCAAAATATTGGCTTCCATAAAATTTAATACTGGATATTACTCTGTTCATTCTGTATAAAAATGTACAAGTCTCACCTTTGAGCATCTGAAGCATCTGAAATTCAGATGATATAGAGCAGCAATCTGGTATGTTCAGTCATCCTCAAACAAATCATTGGGACACCAATCCCTCCTTTGTGTGGGCTTGCTTTCCTGTGCTAGCTTATTTGGGTTTGTCAGCTGTGGTAACTGAACTGTCTATTGTATTTTGAATTGGGAAAAGTGGTAGAATTGTGACAACTCATACTAAACTATGTACAATTCATTTRATGTCATGCACATGAAACTGGAGCCAACTTACGCTTAGATAAAAACACACATGCCAGGCAGCAAGAACCCCATGCTTTTTAACATGCGTCAGAAAGCTAATTGTCTTTAAAGACTAGACYTGAACTCTGCTTACTTGTACAGAATTACCAGTTACTCAGTTGAATAGGGTCATGTTCACTTACAAGTGTATTAAGGTATTTGGTTTTAGGAAAACTCTTTAGGATGTTTTGGAAAGCTAAAGTAGTTTAGTGACTCCAACCTTTATCAAGTGTAAAGCATTTAACAAAGGAAGTGATGAGGACTTGTCACAGACATTGTTAGGCTGAGTGCATGGTCTGGCTCGTCATTGATTAGGGAGTGTATGGAGTTGGAGAATTTCACTTTCTGGAGCAGAGTGGACATCCTGTGAGATTTTTCAGGACCTAGCTGGTTAAAGCAACCTGTTTTGAACTGAGAGGCAGCTCTCATTTTTTAAGTAGGACTTTCTTCTTCTCAGGCCACTTCAGAATGTTCATTCAAAAATGTGGAATATGGGGTGTTGATCTGACCTTTCAAACTTTAGGTAAGCTCGCAACTTTTTGAAAATTAAATATCTATCTAAATCTAAAGCTATTGCAGTTTAGAAAAGCTTGAAACAAATGTGCAATATGTTGAAAATCCTTATGATTTTTAATCAATCTTAAAAAAAAAAAAGCCTAACGAGCATAGCAAACATTAGAGATGATAATTCAAAATGCACCAAGAAAGAGGATTTAATCTCTCGTCCACTGATATTCTGAACAAAATTTGATTTATCAACTTGAGAACCATAATAAAGAGCTAAAAATACTGTCTTTTCTATACAGAAGAGCAACAAGATGCACCTTATAAGTGGTATACATGCATGCTCGAGTAAGGTGCATATGAGAGAAGTCTATCTAAGAACAGACCTAGAACTTCAGGTCTCCTCACTAACACAGCATTTCCTCTCTAAAAGGAGCATAGAGGGGGGGTTGCTGCTTGAATTTAAGAGTTTTGTAGTTTGTGTGGCAGAAAAGCCTGAACTTCACTGATAACTTTTATGTACAGAAACATTTTACCCCTGGCACAACAGAATAATTCAACCTTAAGCTACAAGCTGCAAAGTAGGTAGGAGCAGAACAGTGTCTAGTCTGCTGGTGGTGGAGTTTGTCTAATGAAATTGAGGAGAAATAACTGATTAATACCTGAATAACTCACTGGGTCTGAAGTCACTGGATGCTCTTTTGAAATCAGATCTTTAATCAAGCTCTTCTAACATAGTTTTGTTTGTTTGTTTTTTAAACACATATCTTATACAGTTGATGAGGTGTATTTGGACTGGGTGGTCTGGTGCACCTTTTAGATGGAAATATATTTCTCTCCTTTTAATGACCAGAAAATTATTTTCTGATAAAATGATCCTAGAAAATAGTATCAAGAGTAAGAGGAAGAAGGGGGAAAAAAAAACAAGATGACAGAGGGGGAATGTTTAATTCTTTACCTTTCTACTGGGTTATCTTGTACATGAAGTAATTGTGTGAGAAGATAGTGTATGGAATAAAGGCATGGACCAAATCCTTTAAGCCTGAGAGCCCAAGGGCAACTCAATAAATCGCCTCCTGTTCAGAAATACTCAGCACCTACCGAACCAATTTTTAGAGTTTGGCACCTGGAGCATCACAGCATGAATTTAATTACTTATGTATATACTTGCCTTCTGAAAATCTAGGTCTTGAGAAAAGAAAAGAGCAAATTAAGTTTACTTAATAGAGCTTGCATCATGAGTCATGGGAAGTTTATAGGGAAGTCTTAAGATGGAAGTGTATTCTGGCATCTTCTGCCAACTGTTTAGTCATGCATTAATGTTACACAATCCTGTGGATAGCTTTGATTCAGAAAAGTAACTTTGGTAACAAGGATAACTTTGATTCACTGGCTGCTAACTTACATTGGAAGATAACATTGTTTGTCTCCTTAGTTTACTTCAGTAAAAATAAGCTGGGGCCTAAAGAATAGAACCTAACAGTTGAACCTCAAGGTGTTCTCTGTTAGTACTGAGTAACTGCTAAATATTTTTGAAAATATTTTTGAAAAAAATMAGTGTTAGTTATGGAGCTAAATACTGTGGAAAGCAGGTGTGYAGTGACTCCAGGTTGTGTGCAGGACAGAAAGAGCATGTGAATTGCTTGAAATCTGAGTATTGGCAGCCTTGAGTTTTGAAGTGCCTGTGCAGAAGAGCAGGAAGAAGAGCTAACTGGAGTGGACCCTGCCTCCTGTGCCTACAGGGATGTGTAGTTGCTGCTTTTCCCYTTAGAGCTGAAGCTACTGGTGCGTCTTAATCTCGGGCTGTCTTGCAGTACTGTGCAGGCTTGTCCACACAGCTGTGAGGGAGCTACATGAGCATTTGCAGGGAGGCCTTGGAGGTCAGTGAGTCGAGTGCGTGGGAGCAGTAAACCCTTATTATTGTCTGTGTCATGGAAGTAGGACAAGCAGTAGGATATCCAAAGTCTAGGGAGTTTACAAATAAGTAGCGGACTGTAACGCTCMGGATATTAGAGAGGGTGTGCATGAACTGTACAGCTGTTGCTCGAGAACATTTGTAGGTGGAGAAAAGGAATTTGAGATCAGGGGATGCTAAGCAAGGTAAGTTTTCTGTTGGCCATCYTCTAGTCATTTGCATTGGCAGGCTGTTAAAACAAATTGCTTATTGATGGACCCTTTAATAAAAGGAACATATTACTTCATTAAAAGGTTAGAAGTTCRTTAGTCAAGCAACACCTATAAATCCTGTTGTCTTTTGTAGCATTATATGTCTTTTGTGTGTTGGTTTATCTTTGTAAACRGGAAGGAGAGGCTTCAGTATTTTTGTATCAGCTGTACTTAAAAAAGAGCTACCATGTTGTGTATTGAGTGCTTTGTAGCTGTGTTTTCACCACTGCCTTTGCAGTGACAACTACCATACGCAAGTGGAAGAGTGTGCGTTATTTCTAGCTGTCTGCTTGCAAGGACCTAGATTAAGATCTCCTAAGTTTCACCTAGAGATGTTCTATTTGGAACCTCTTTTGTTCTAAAACCTTTAGACAGATACATCTCCCTATGTTTCATAAATTCTGAAATGCTCATTCTGCCTTGTGTTAATTGATTAAAATATATAGAGAGTGTATCAGCCCATRTTCCCCTTCCTAATTGGATAAAAGCAAACTACAGACAAGGTGCAAAAAAGTAGATGCAATTCACTTCCTTGTTGGGAAGCCTGAGTATTGTATTAATGGGTCCTATTTTGCCTTTTTTGTATTGATTTCATATTGAWGTGTTTTATCCCAAGTATGGTGAGATCGACATCTTACTGCACTGGGTCTAAATATTATGGAACAGATGGTTAACTCAGAAACAAGAGTATTAAAGCTGAGTAGCTAAGTCTGATCTCCTAAAAATGAGGTTGACAAAACAAGCTGCTGTGTCTGATGTAGCTGCTTGTGGGTGGCTGTGTTTGTATGTATGTTTTTTGTTTGTGTTTTTTTCCTTTATCCCTTTTGATACAACAATTGAAAWCCATTCCTTTTCTAGGTTTATAAGCATGGTCCTGGTTTTAACAGTAAGAAGGAGTAAGAGATTGCACCGGAGCTTCTCAGACTTGCTATCATTGTCTGTTTCTTGTCAATTTAGATCCTCAGTGAGATGAGAAGGAAAAGGAAATTGTTAGCAGAAAGGGTTACTATGTTTACAGGCAATTCTGTGTACATAGTGGTCCTTACAGTCAGCATTGGGGCAGAGAGTGGGAGGACCATGTTATGCCAGAAGAAACCTTTAGGTCATCTAATCTGCCCTGCCCTCCACAGACACGAGTAATCTCTGCTCTGAAACTGCTGGGTGAATCTGCATACATCTGTCCTGATACAAAAGAGATTAAGACATTTATTTTTCTGCAGTCATCTTACTGGGATTATTTTGTAGGGACACCATTTCCCGCTAACCCACTTGCCTACTTTCCAATGAAGCATTCAGATGAGCAAGGCAGGGCTGCTTATCTTGCCCCTTGGATGTTTAAATACTTAAGATTCTTCTCCGAGCTGCTGGAAGTTATGGTAACTTAGCACTTTTCAGGAATCTCTGTGCTTGCAATGCGTTTTGGGGTTCATAGTGGATCAAGCAGTCAGTGTTTAAATGAGTTAATGATTTCTCAACATGTCTTTTTGATTTTTTTTTCCTTTTAAACTTAAGTGATGCTATAAGAAGAGCTATTACATTTTTGRAATACTTTATTCCAAATAGTTGGGCATGTTATAAATGTAATTTGATCGTTGTATAGAAGTTCAGCAAAGCAGTGAACTTGTATATGCTTTTATCTTGATAAATGACTTGAATTCATAATGTTCATTTTTCGAGTATTTCTTGTATTATTATTTTAATATCAAAATCTTTGTGTGTAAAGGGTATMCTGGCTGTTCAATTTACACAGCAAGTTTTGCAATAGAATTGAGCTTACTGGCAAGGGAATTTCACATAAGTGAAAATTATTATAAGAGAGCCCTCACTCTCTTTTGTTTTTATTTTTTATGACATAGCCCAACACTATGAAAGATAATTTGCGAGATCATTGCATCCTTTTCCTGCATTGTGAAATGCTAATTAAAATCTTTATTTCTAAGGAAATATCATTTAGAAATGATATATCCTCATAAATATTGTTTACTTGTCTACTGCTCTCTGTGGCTAGGGCACAGTTGGCTGTTCCCAGCCAGCTTCCTGATGGAACCACAGCTTCCTGATGGATGGCAACATGGAGCAGCTCCTCCTGACCTTCCTCAAAGCCCCCTAGTTCAGGAGCTGCCACAGCCACTGTGAAGCTTGGAGAAGGCTACACACAGGAGCAAAGCAACTGGCAAAGGCACCCAAGTGTCTGAGAGCAYGGGAGTGTTGTCATCAGTTGCAAAATTGATGAAAATGCATCAAGAGAAGCACCGTTCCACCGTTCCTGCCAAACACAAGAAACAGGAGCTGTAAATACCCCTGGCAAGCAGCATTAGGTGCCAGGGAGCATCCTGTGGTTGTAATCACAAAGTTGGAATTCTCCCTTGTAGCTCTGCACAGCGGCCCTTGTGGAAGCATTGGATTAGCCACGATCAAATAAACCTTTACAATTCTTGCTCAAGGACAAAGCAATAGATGATTTTGCAGAATCGCTCACTTTCTGTTGTGCTGTTTTGGCTGTTTGCTGGGTCATGTCAATGAAAGAATGAGCTTTTTCAGCAATTGTTTCCTTTAGTTATGGTGAATGGGGAGAGTTTCCTGACTTCGTGGGGTTTGGACYCGGGAATTATTTCATACCTACTAACAGGTAGCTAAGGACTTAACTGTCCTCTGAAACCCACAATTTGTAATGCTGACGTGTTCTGAAATGCATCTGGTTAGTTCCTGTTAAATTGACTGTTATGGTGTATTGGAGGATGGACACCTCTAAATGCAAATGAGAAATTGCCATGTAGAATCAGTCACAAAGATCACTAATGTACGTGACAGATGTCTTTTATAATCCTTGCTTCTCAGGATGTTGGAGCAGAGACTGCCAGATAAGTGGTTTGGTTTTTACCTGTTGAAATCTGTTTGTACTGATCCAAATTTGATTTCCTTGGGAATGGGGAGTTTAGTCCTCACTTGCCACCTTCAGCTGTTGTCTGAGTAAACTGTTGCTTATGCTAAACATCTCAAAATCAGCAGCTTCAGCTTGGTGTATTAGCACCACATGCTTTGTGGAGAGTGAGGAATGGTAACCAGAGTAGCTCATTGTCTCTCAAGCTGAGGGGCTTGTCCGATACTGCCTACAGATTTGATAATCTGTGTGAAATCTGTACATTTATATTAACTTTTGTTTGGGTTATTTTGTACATTTTGATCTTCATTGTTGAATTGTCACATGCATAATGACTATGTGATGTGTCACCATAGCTTCTCTTCCTGGGGATTTTCCTCTTGTCAGTGGTGTAGTTTCACATATTACAAAGCAAGTACTGAAAAGCTAAGCTATCMTATCAGCTGCCTGCATGGTAATGCAGAAAGGCATTCTCCTTTGCTTTGCAGTAGCTCTGGCATACACAGCTGAGGACACATAAGCTGCAGCAGCAACTTGGGTAGACCTAAAGATGACAAGAAACTGGTCCTGGTGAGACTAAGAACTATGCAAATTCCTGAAATTCTGGTTATGTTCTCACCAACAGCAATGGAGCTCCCAGGCCCGATGCATTTGGGTTTTTATAAGGGCAGAAGGGCAATGCCAACCCTGTGGGAGAGCAGGTGAAGACTTAACTATCTGGAAGAAACCTCAAAGAAACCGTTGGCTCCCCTGGGTCCTGGAGTGGGGTAGAGGACATTCAGAGAACAGGAAAGACTGTGATGMTGCATTGCCATGAGTGCCAGAGCTTGACTGTCAGTGCAAGAGTTTAGAGGAGAAACTTGCAGTCTTCTGGTCTCAGTAGTGTCCTTTGTGGAAAGAGCAGCTTTTCTGATCTCAAAGCTTAGTCTGGTTACGTGATTATATCCTGCTCCTCCTTCCCCTTCTCACAGAATCRCAGAATGGCTGAGGCTGGAAGAGACCTTTAGAGATCATCTAATTCAGCCCCCTGTTCCAGCAGGACACCTAGAGCATGTGGCACCCTCTGTACATAAAGGCATTTCTTATCAGTGTTGTGCCTTTGCGTAGAGCTGCTTGGGGAAACAGTTTAACTGCATTTATTGCTTGAAAGCAAGCATTTCTTAGGGACTGGCACCCTTGTATTTCTGTCACTTGTACTGTTCACTTCAACCTTCCAGAACCTGGCATAAAGTACATTGAATGTACGGGGCACAGTGTTATGCTGGAGGTTTATTTTGTGTTGGAATATCYGCTGTCTCAGGTGTTTATGAGTAGAATTAGGGCTCCAGAAAGAGCTCCTCAGCAATCTGGGTGGGTGTGAAATACTACAGAGATTTGAAAGAAGATAAGGTGTTCTGGTGGATGAGTAGTGCCACTCTTACAAGATAGCAATTTGAAGTACTTTTTAAATATGAACTATAGGTAGGTGCCATCTAGTCCTCAAAAACTCTGTAGGGGAGGCTCTGGAATGATGCCCAGGGAAGGGGCCTCTTGAGGTAGGAGTTCTAGGGCTGCTGTGAAATAGAGGACTTTTCCTCTGCTGTGGTGGCTGGGATTCAGTTGAGACTTGCCAATGTTGAGACTAAGGAGTGAGCAGAAGCTGGCAGAGGAGGGAGCCAGGTGCAGATTACAGGGTATTGATACAAGGTTGGGGATGAGAGAGCCAGAAATGAGCGTTAACTGAATGATGGTGTCACTACCTGCGAAGACTAGGGTAACCAAAAAGTATTGTTTGTTCTTACAAAGAAAAAAAAAAATCTCTTTGAAATATGTTGACATAATGATTATTTGGCAATGATTCCTGTTCTCTGTTCCAGCAGTTGCTTCTAAAAAAAAAAAAAATCAAGAAAAAAGAATGTAGGACTGCAGGTATACGAAGTAGATCTCTTGTAGAGGAATATACTTGCAAACTACTTGCAGCTAAATACAGAAGTTGTCCAAGTAGTGGAACTTCTACTCTTTGTAARTATGTTGCTTGAGGAAGTGCCTTAATATACAAAATTCCTTCCTGCAGGTGTTTTGTGCCTTGCACATCGCTTAAAATGAGGAAAACTTGCCCAGCTTTCCTTCCTGCATGCCAGGAGTTATTTAAAGGGCCAGGCGGTGTATTTGGGTGCTTAATCAGGCAACTAATTGAGCTGCTGCTTATCTGAGAGAATAAATTATAGAGTGGCTTGATCTAGCCCTCTGACATCTAGTTCTTGTGTTTATTGGTTTTSACTCTTATATGTTACAGTAACATATATAACTTCATGGAGTTAGCCATGAGACTATAACAGAGACTATAACAACGGGCTAATTCAAAATCTTTTATTTCTGTCCCCTCACAAAAGTGGGGAAATCATGCTGTGTTCTCAATGAAAATGCTTAAATCTGCTCGTGTTGCAGAATAGCTGTGCAGTCTGTGCGTAACGGGCGACATTGGCCTGGGATTTGGTTACTTATGTTTGCATGAGTATGTAAAAGACAAATGCTGAATTTGTTTTCTCCACATATGTCTAGACAAGATCTACAGTGCTGCTTGTCACTTCTCGGTACCTGTCCATAGCATTGCCACCTGTAAGGTTCACATTCACGTCACTATTAGATGGGATATAACTTGCTTACCCGAAGTTACGTCACCTGTGTTGTGCTCCTTATTTTTAGGAGGCTCAGGGAGTTATGTTGTAATTGAATTACTGTGAAGAGTGATTTGCCCTGAAAATAGCTTTTAATGTTATTAAATAATAACCTCATTAGCACTAGGGATATACATGTTTTCACAAGGAATCACGCCAAAGTGTTAAGGTTGGAAGGGACCTCTAGAGATCACCTAGTCCAACCCAGACACCCGGAGCACGGGGCACAGGGCGGCATCCAGGCGGGTTTGGAAGATCTCCAGAGAAGGAGCCTCCACAGCCTCCCTGGGCAGCCTGTGCCAGGGCTCTGGCACCCTCACTGTCACCAATCGCAGCTTGCCAAGAACCACGAAAGAAACTAGCAGTGTCCTCTAACTCTCATAAAACAGTTGAATGCAAAGGAAAGTGTTCAAGCTGCTGTGGCTTTTAAATATTTGACTGTATGTAATTTTACTTTGTGTGGGAACTTGGTGCACTTTATTATAAGTGAAAGGGGACAAAATTGAAAAGCTCTTTCCCGTCTCACTGACTTAAACATATGCAAGTGTCAGTAGTAATAGTTGTATTCACTTTCAGAAGAAAAAGGCCTTTACCATTTAYTTTGAAGAAAGGAAAAGCTTGACTTTTATGTGGTATTATGTTTTTAGTGTGAACTATTATAGTTTAATGTTGATGTCAAATTGGTGGCCTCCGTTGCATAGCCTGTACTTCCCCTTTAGAAGGTGCTCACATCTAGTTTTATCTTTTCTGTGACTTTGCATTGTAACTTGCCTRTGTGGTATCTTGTATTTGCTCCCCTATCATAGAGCCACAGAATGATTGAGGTTGGAAGGGACCTCTRGAGACCATCTAGTCCAACCCCCYTGCTCCTGCAGGGACACCCAGAGCACGGGGCGCAGGGCGGCATCCAGGCAGGTTTGGAAGATCTCCGGAGAAGGAGACTCCAYAGCCTCCCTGGGCAGCCTGTGCCAGGACTCTGCCACCCTCACTRTCAAGAAATTTTTCCTTAAGTTCCTKTGGAACTTTCAGTGCTTCCGTTGTGGCCATATGATAAAACGTACCAAGAGCCAGCAAATGTTTGTTCTGTATTTTCAAGGGAAGGGTAATTTGATGCATATCTAATGTAAGCACCTAATTGGATTACTTGCAGATTACTTCTTTCTGCTGCAGATAAAAATGTTTCATCTTCTCCCTGTTTCCTACAGCAACAGCTGCTAAAATGGGGTTTTAAGCAAGGGTGGCAGATGATGAAAAGGTCTTAGGTCTCTAATTGAACTTCAAAATTGCCCTGCAAGTGATTTTGCCATGCTGTGTGGCTGCTTTGCTGCTCGTGCTGTGAGCCATTTGGCTGCAGTATACCAATACCCACCCCTTCAATATTGAGATGACCAGGTTGGAGCAATGAAATATTGCACTTAATATGCTGTAAAGCTTCTTGCACCTAGGTAAGACTTGATTTGTTTTCCTCCTCATTTTGCCTACAGCTCATTTTAATGCTTGCTAGAAGGCATTGCAGAATGGAATAGTTATGGAGAAGGAAGTAATGTGTTTCTTCAAAGCCAGTTCATTTGTCTGGCCATTTACAGCTCAGCTATTCAGTGTTACTCAAAGGATAATGTACTCCGATTTGTAGTTAAATGACAGCAGCCTCACTTTTATTACCTTAAAGCCAAGTAAAGCCAGCGAATGGCAAATAATCTGGGGAAGGACACGAGCTTGAGCCTAGTTAACTCTTCACTTGGGCTGCTACCAGCTTAGGAGCCGTGGGCAGCGGCAGTGCAGAAATGAAATAGCTGAGCTGCTCGTGGCCAACTGGCAAGAAATTCCAACTTTATTCCTAATACAGGCACTTCAAAAACTTATTTATTAGCAGTTATTATATGGCAACATATTAACAAATACTACAGCCTTGGTAGCTTAGAGGATATTTCAGTTTGAAAACAAATATTTTTAGAATTTTTAGTCACATTTTTAAGAATTAAACTTTAAGACTATACGTTTTTTGTGGACATAACTTGTTTAATTCTGACTTTTCTTTTTGCTTGTAAAATGTTCTGTTGGCTGTTGGATGTCACTGAACGTATGTTTTGGTCCCATCTCATTTCCTTCCTAAAGGTCCCATCTCATTTCCTTCCTAAAAATATTTTCCATAGTGGCAAAGTTAATCGCAAGATATTTCCAGGTTTCTCTTTATAAGGTCTGACAATCACTCCCATTTAGAGAATCGCATCTTATCCAAAGTCTGTGCTCCCCTCAATCAAGCTGCTATGATTTCTTACAAGAGGCATAGAATTGATTAGAAGAGAAAATAAAATCGACTTTTTAAAATGGAGAGGAAAAAAGAAAAATCTCTGTACAGTGCATCTGAAATTGAAGTGCATASTAAATGTCTGGGCATTTTTGTGAGGCGTTGTAAAAGCTTTCTAAACTTTTCTATCAATTTTAGCTTTCAGTCCTTTCTGGTAAGGAAAGACCTGATCCTGAAAATGCTGATAACAGCCTCTACTTTAAGCAGAGAATGCAGTAGAACTTGGTTTTTGCTTGGGAGCTAGCAGTCCTGGATTGCTTTGGTTGCTAGTTCTTTTTCCCTTTGTTTTGATTTTGAATGTCGTTTGAAAATTTATAAAATCACATTAAATGCTTTGCCAAATACATTTTCTAGTCCTTTTGTAAGCATTGTTAGCTCTCCTCTGCTAGTTGTATGAAACGAGCATAATTCTGTGAAAGCTGCTTGCTTTACTTTTATGTTTCTWCCTTTTCTTGTGATCACGCCTGCCTTGCACACCTGGGGTCACATAAACAAAAGCAGGTGCAGTGTTCTTGAGAGAAATTTGTCAAAGGAGGCTCGTACTGACCCAAACTATGAGCTCTGGGAAGCCAAAGATGGCTTATGTCAAATAGTGCATCCTTAAAATATTTACATATTGTACATCTTGGTTTCAAGGTAAGAGGGCTTCTGCCCAGCGATGTTCCGCGCACGACTTCTCTGGGATAGAGCGCTGGAGCTCTAGAGAGAGCACGATAGAGACTCGGCAAGTGGGGGTGCTGAGCGTGGCTGTCTTCCAGCGGCTTGCAAAAATGCCTTATCTGGTGAGCAGTTGTCCCCGATGGATCCTGGCACTGAAAACTGAGATGAATCTAAATACAAGCAGTTGATGCTATGGCAGGAAACTGCTTTTCATTCTGCAGTGTTGAAATACTTAGTTGTAGTAAATCAGATGAAAAATCCATCTTTTTTTCTGTGCTTCTCCGCAAAGAGAGTTCTTGAAAACTCCAGCTGAATTTAACCTCACGTGCAGCAGTAATATGTAGTGAAAAAGCTATAGGTTGATGCTTTTCTCTTTTGTGGAGCTGAATATAGCGATCACTGCTGTTGATGTATTTCTTCCCTGCAACTGCAGAGATTGCCTGAGCGCTGGCATCATAATGATAGGAAGAGCGGGAGCTGGTGAACGCTTTTTGCAGGTCAGTCCTAATTTGAACAATTAGGATATCCTTAGTGTATTGAAAAAGGCCCCTCTTGCTGCAAAATGGAATTTGTTCCACTTAATTTTGGAAACTATAAATGCTTAATAAAGTTTKTGACATTTTTAGGCATGTTTAGCCTTTAAAACTAAGCCATATGATTTGTTGTATTCTTATCATGGTACTTAGTCCTGAGTAAGGGCATTACTAGGGCATTACTAAGGGCATTAAGTAAGGGCATTAGTAACATAATTGTTGCTGTGGGTGGTTTGTTTGTTTTTTACCACAGGGCATCTATTTGAAGATGAAGCAATATAGTTTTTTACTAGATGAGGCAACAAGAAAGCACATAGTAGAAAAATAAATGTATAACAAATGTATAAATGCTTGACATAGTCACTCTTTGCAGTGGAAGCAGACATTCACTTGCAGCATCTTGTAAGGACCTGTTATTTGAAATGCTGTCCTCTTAAGGGCACAATTGAGGCTCTTTGTGGGCAATAAAACTTCCTGCTTAATTTTGAATAGGGTATTGTCAGGAAGTAATAAGTGTTTTCTTATAAATAAGTGCTTTCAGGGTATAAGAAATAAGAAATTTCTAATTTCTTGAGGGGTAAAGTCCTCTCGTGTCGTTATTGGAACTGGCATAAGGAGAAGGCAATGGACAAATTGACTTTTGATATGTATCTGAGTAACTATAACAGTATAATTTTTGACTTGGGTTCAACTCCTAGTTATAGAAGCTAATAGCATAGAAATCATGGAGAAGTCAAAAAGACAGCAAAATATTGTGATTGAGGGAATCTKTGCCAGTGGTGATGCAAATACGCTGTGGACGTGGAATAGAAGCCCTTCCTCCACGTGGCTTGTGTGCACGCGCTTGCAGAGCGGGTTTGCAGCGTTCTAGTCTGCCTTAACCCTGGAAGAGGTGAATTACATTACGGAGAAGGTCTACCAAGAAAAGGAATCGAGGAATAAGGGTGGTGAGGAACCCTTCAAGCAGAGGAGTCAGGGGATGAAGTCCTTGCCTTATTRCACTGTCTCTGTAGCAGTTCAAACAAAGCGGGAGAGTAAGGGCCGTGACGTGCTGAGTGAATGCAGTTTARCAAGGCAATATGCATCTGCTGAGCCATGGTTACAGTGTGCCGCCGCTTATGCTAGTCTGAATTCAAATTAAAATGTTTAAACTTAAGCTTGTTGGCTTGATTTTTAGGATGGTATGTTTTGTCTCTTATTTGGAAAGGGCCAAGGTGGGCCACTGCTAGCTCGTTAATGCCCTACCTTCAAGCTTTGTGTTTGTCTTGATCCACAGGATGTTAGCCATTTAGAAACCTCAGATGGCTTAGGGCTAGTTGTTTGAATGTGAGCCTGTAACACTTTCTAATCTTCCCGTTTAATGAAAGAAATCCAAAGAAATCTTGTCAAGTGTTCATATAATTCATACACAGTGAAACACAGTGAAACTGCTTGTAGTTAAGCTGCTGCCGTGAAATTTTATACCATTTTACCCTGTAAGCCCCTGGCCAGGGTGGGATGCTAGGTTAGCTCAGTGTGTGGGTTGACCCACAGCTTTGTTAACGTTATTATGGGGAAAAATAAGCAGAATATGTTTAAGGTAGAACTTTTCCCTTATTTCAACTGTGCCTGGCTGAGGTGGTGCTTCAGATTGGCTTGGGCCGGCCAGTGTTATGCATACCCTTAATAGGCACTACTATAGGTGACCTTCTGCTATTAAGTTCTCATCACTTTCAGTAGGAGCAAGCYCAGTATCTTATGTGGATATTAGCTGTGCAAAATATCAAAGATGAGGAAAATGAAATAGATGGGGATGAGCCTGGAATAACAGATGGGAGTTGTGGAACAGGGGAATAATGAATCAGGCCATTAATGCTGGTGATAATGGCTAAAAATGCTTGTCAGCATATTGGAGGAAAATACTGACAGCAATTAGAAGAGTAGTGGCAGCTGAACCRCTTCCCCGCTGATAGATCTCTTCACTGTCAGAATCTGTAGGGTTATGTCAGTTTGTGGTGAGGCTTAATTAGTGATAGCATTAGCCCAGTTAGCTGATAAGACAACATGCAAAAAGACAACAAAAAGCCTTACCTCTTTCCCCTTTGAGCACCACCAAATATTTTTCCAGTGCAGACGAACCCAAGCATTAAACAGACTTGCAGAGTGTGTTGTAACTTCTGGGGCAGTGGGGGGCTTGGGAGRTTTCAGTGGAAGCTCCATTTCCAAACCTTTGCAGTATCGAGTGTTGTTATAGATGGGGCTTGTAGCCTGTAGTGCAGCATTGGAGGTGGTAGGCATGCGAAAGCAGCCCTGACGTGGCACAGCACTGGTTGGGGTACCCAATTCAAGTCCTGTTTGCCTCTGCTGTGTCTTCAGTCTCTTTCATGAATCATACGAAATAAAAGGAGTAAAAATAAGTATTTTCTCTAAATTATTTGGAGACAGTAGCTGTGGGCTGCAGTGAACAGCCTGGTCACTTTGAAAGATGCTGTTCTAAGGTCTTCATTAGCCATTCCTTGTTCGTCATTGAAATCTTGGGAAGTGCAAGTAAAGACTGGCAAAGATTAGTGTAACTTGCATGGGATTAGAATTAACTCAAAATGTCCTTAATTTTTTAAGGCATAATTTTATTTTTCTTCCCATTTATTCCTCCCAGCTATATGACCCTTCTAGAGTGACTCTGGAGAAATCTAACTTGTAACACCTCATAAAGAAAGTCTGCAATTTTGAGAGCAAACAACTTTCTAGGATTAGGGAGGAGGGAGAAGGGAATCTCCCAGCTATGTCTGTGAAKAGACACAGCATCAGAGAGCTTTGTTTTATGAGCTGCTGTTTTGCCAGCTTTTTTGTGTGCTTCTATCAAACTGACTTATTTTCACATTTTAGCAGGTTAGGGCAGCTTTTCAGCACCTAGCTTCAGGTCTCCAGTGACTGAACTGTGCARTAAAGTTGGTGAAGACCTTCAGACATCAACAGATTCCTAGGGGCTTGCTGGGGTCTTGTTTGAAGCTACTTCTTTCACCATTTTGAGGCTATTGCAGCCTCTTTATTCATTTATTTGGTTGGTTCTGATCACTGCTGCAGGATCTAGGACCTGCTTTTGGACCTTAGAATGAAAAGTTCCTGTTCTCTCTATGCTACCTTGATCACTTTTAAGTAGTTAGTGTCCTCTAGAAAAGCCTGAGAAGTTGTTGCTCTTCTGAAGGGAAGAAGCTTTTAAATTTAAGTGGTGACTTCTACTTCAGCCCAACTCTGGGGTTTATATGAGGAMTCTGCTAGTCAATTAGAGAAAAAGTTTTAATAAAGACCTTGGCCATGAAGCTGGTTTTTGCTTTTAGTGTTTCAGCAGTTGGAGACTGGTTAGTCTAAGCTTTATTGAACACTTACTTTCACCTTGCTATGTGGCAAAGTTTCTGCCCAGCCTATGATCCATCTGGTAAGCATTCTTTTCAGGGATACATCCCTATTTCTTGTGCTTGTCCTAGTAAGCCAGAGTTGTCAGCCATGACAATAGCTTCTTCCCTCCCACATACACTGTTTTTTCATGAAAGTAGTATATATTTGTTATTATTTTTGAAGAATTAAAATACCAAATGCTAGGGATAGTGTTTGTTTACAAAAACTTATTTCTGTCGTTTTAATTATAGTCCCAATTAACTATTTACTTGCACTGAATGACCACAGTGGTTTAAGATGGGAAGACCTTGATCTGATSGGGTCTCTTTTTCTGTAAGAAGCAAGAATTTTACATTTCAGATTATGAAGTGGGCCAATGTTATCACTCTTAAATATTTCTGCCAAGGAAGCTTTGTTTTTCATGGAGCTATTTTCGTTGTCATGAACAATGTATTAACTCATCATCAGAGTTAAGCTTTTAGTTAATGCCAACTGCCTGCATTTGCGGTTGCTTTTGCTTCACAAGAACATCTTCACATTTGCATTTTTTCTTACTCTTCTCCCTAGACAGAAAGTCTTGAGTTCTTTTTTTGTCTTTGAGATGAGCATCCCAATAGTTTTCTAGTCAGTTAAAGATTGCTTCTGACTTTGAATCTTTTTATAATTGCTCTCTGTGTGTGTGTGTGTGTGTGTGTGTGTGTGTGTGTGTGTATGAACTAAGATGTAACTGTCATTTTAGGTGACCTAAAGATATAGTCCTGTTGCTGACTAGTGAATTATGTTGAAAGAACTAAATCCAAGGGACTTCATGCTTAACTGTAAACCTGATGTAATCAGTACTGCTTTCTTCTTGGTTAGTAGYGACCTTTTAGATGCTTGGAGAAGGGCCTGCTGGAACTCTGCATTGGTGTTAGCATCGTTCTGCTTTCATAGTTTGTAAACAGAGTGGTTTTACTTTACATTGTTAAATTAAGACTTTAACCTCTCCACTAGGTGTTTCTTGGTAGCTGGCACTCAGGTGCTGAATGGTTATTAACTACCAGTAAGGTTATTAACTCCAGTAACTAACTGGAGATCTTTATTGCTTCTCAAGCTCTCGTGGAAGTCCTAATTGCTTTTATGCAACTGCTTTTAAGTTAATCTCTCTTCTGAGAAAAATGCTATGATTTTGCCTGTAGTTTGTTTCTTGATCTTCCACATTTTACCCTTACAGCCTTGCAAGCCAAGGTGCCTAAGATCCATCCTCGCAGAAGGATTGCCTCTAGAGTCTTGATTAAAAGTCTTGCAGCGGAGCTCAGCAAAACCTACTGAAATGTCAACRTTGCACCAAAGTGCAACAGAATAGGTTGTGATTTATGCAATTGTGATACCATGGCATTCTTGTGTAGACAAAATTGTKCATGGGAGTTCTACTGACATCCAGGGCACCATTTGAGATAAGTGCTCTGCTTTTGAACAAATCCAAAGCCGTATTCGTTTGGAAGGTTGAAGYTGAGTTTTGTTACAGAAGGTCACATATGGGGAATTATTTCATGTTGTAGTTAATGGATAAAATTCAGAAGTGTTTGCAAAATTGCTTTTGCTATGTGTGAATTTGGCTCACTGTTACAGCCGTTTTCATATTCTTTCTCTCTGCATCTTCCTATGCCTTTAATGGGTTAGTAATCGGGGAGGGGGACCTCCTGTCATCTTTGGGCAGAGCTTAAGTGATGATGACGGTGCTTCTAGTCRCTGTCCTTACTTTCCTGAGCTTGTAGCTCTGTGTGGATGAGTGCTAGAATCTGCACTTGAAGTGGCTGTTCATTTTGACACTGCGTGCTGACCCCAACTCCTTCTTTGAAGGACAACCGACCTCATTTTTTATAGCTATGCAGTTAGATAACTGAAGATTGCGTTCAAGGAGAGTCAGTTCTGCTTTATCTTTCGCTGACTCCTTGCCAGTTGGAGAGAAGAGGATAAACAGATTGTCTTCCATTGGCTTGTAAGGAAAGAAACTAAAGCTCCCGATCAGAACAAACCTGTGATTACAAAATAACAGTACAATGTGCTGATATAAAATGTTCRTTCCTTTGATTACAATTAAGTAACAGTTAAGAAACCATGTATTATTATCCCTGTAGCAACTTCCTCAAATGCTGTGAAGAAAAATAGAGAAAATTGTTGCTGGTTGAAAGTCTAATGGAGGATATTCCTCTTCAGCAAGGACAAATCTGAACGAGGTTACAAATCTGCAAGACTTCAAGCCCAGTGCTCCTCTCTGCAAGTGCCATCTGTGATTGTTTTTACAACCCCGAAATGCATAACAGCTGTACACTGCAGTGCCTTCACCTTTTATTATCCAGAGTGTGCTTTTAGTTAGAGACATTTGAAGTTCATTTTATAAAAGCTGACTACTTGCGGGCACAAGCTACCCAAAGACTCCTATGTAGAAAACTGCTATATTATTATAGTACTGAAATTGAATTATAGGGATGAATGTCTGCCAGTGTATACAACAAAGTTATACATTACCTTCCATTATTCTGTGTATCAGCATAAAAACCAAGTTAGCAAAGGTTTTTTTCTTGTATTAAAACTTTTTTTAGAAATGGAGAGCTCAACACACAGGTGGTAACATGAAGCCTCTTTGGCCCTTGACCACTTGAACATCTGCCAAGGCTGTGACCCAAGAGAGGGGCTTTCACCTGGTAGGAAACACTCTGTAGCCCTTTCCTTGTAGATGAGTTTTGACATGCACGGAGGGGAATGCACTGGCTCTCTTCCACCTCCTAGCACTGCAGCATACTTGCACTGACTTGGGTGCTTTGTTTTGCTGCCTTGTTGTGGGGAGGGAAGGGTTCTTGGTGTCTTAATCCATGAACTGAGGAATGTTATATAGGGGAGCCAGGAGGAAACGGAGAGGGCAGGGAGTAGGGTACTGTTCTTGAGGGGGGAAAACTGTCCTATGCTTTAAGGTGTTATTGGCACCATAGATATGCATTTGAAGTGGGTAAAAGGCTTGTTTGGGTATGGAAAGAAATGCGAAGACTGGTGATTTCAATCTGGTATGCAGCATACTGGGATAAATAAAGGAAGCAGCCACGGGCCTTTGGAAAGGATGCAGGACTTCTATCTCTGGTCCTTGTGTCTGTTTAGAGCTGTCTACTTCCACACTTCACTTTGTCCTGTGCAATGTAATTAGCAGAAGGAAGGCTGCACTCTAGAAGCTAACAGGTGGGGGTTAAAATAACCACACTGGCCTTGCAGAATAACTGAAACTAATGCTTCAGCCCTCTGGAAAATCACTGCTGTTTTGTATCGAAAGGGTCACATGGAAATACAAGGTGAGATCTAACGGTCCTGCTAAAACTGCAGACCAAAACGGTTTAAACTTGCAAAAAGCTGCAGTGACTGTTTAGTTCTGGTTTCTTTGTTCATTCTTCTTCTGTGTGATATGGATTTTACAAACCATCTCACCCGAGTACCTGTAAAACCGGGATAAATCATTCTGCAGAACATCACCATGTACATAGTCTCTGAAAGCAAAAAAAGGAACATTGCTCATTTGCAAAAATGGCAGCAGACTCTCAGGATTTCTTCTAAATAAAACAGGCTCTCTAGAATTTGACTACAAATTGCTGCAGTGAACAAACAGAAGCTGCCTGGCAGTGTCTAAAAAGCAAAGAATCGCTTCCAGAACTAGAATTCCTGCTGTTGGAGAGAAATCAAGGGACTGCTGGGTGCTGTCCTGGCTGTGAAGGCAGCCTGTATGTTAAACTACTACTACCTTGCAATTAGTTCAGTGCCTACGTATGCTCAGTGGCAAAGAAAGTGGACTATTTTTGGTGACCATCTTGACATCATTTGAATATGGATTATGTAGTTTACTTGCCTAACTCTAACACTTTTCCAGATAGTTGCGTGATGAATGGCCTGCATGCTTTAGCTTGCATTGTAGGTCCATAAAAATGGGCTACAAGTTAACTCTTTTTTTTGACTACAACCCAGATTGGATGGAAGATGTGAATATGTACATTTCTAGTCAGAATTTCTGCTGTTATTTCACTACTTCAGTATCACTTTACTGTGTTACCTCAGTCTGTTTCTGTTTTTACACTCTTTATTAAGTATGCTTTTTTCTTCATATGCGTTGCTGCAAAATGCTTAGCCATATGTAGACATGGCAAGAGTTTGTATTAATAATCAAGGATGAAATTAGACCATTTGTTTCAGACGGTAGGACAGACAACTAAAGGGACAGGAGTGTTTATGTTAAACCTATAGAACAGATTTTGGCTAATCATGAGCTTAAATACTGTGGGTAAGGGGGGGAAAAAACCTCCAAATTTTACAAATTCTCGGCAAAAAGACAAATTGTCCTTGTGACTTCACTGCTCTACTGGCATGTTGGGCAATTGCTTTGTCAAGTAAGCCTGAATGTATAGAGCTGCAGCAGTAATGTACACAGCTACAGCAGTCAAGGCAGTGGTTTCTGACCGAGGTCTATGGCTAGCACTAGGCAGGGACCTCAGCTTTGTCCTGCTTTGAAGTCTGCTAGAGGAAATAAAAATAAAACTACTATTGGTGAGTGTAAAGTTCCTGCRTGTGCTGCCTTAAGACAGGACTTGCTGGCAACAGTAGAAAATTTCTTGTTCCWGTGCTGTTACTCTAGCGCAGTTTCAGACAGAGTTGGGCAGAACAGGTGAGGAGATCAGAAAATCAGGTAGAACCTGAACACTCTGGATGAGTTTTGGTGGTTCTTTGTTATATCAACATCCCTTTAACCAACAATTCAGTAATTGCCTTTTATTTTGGTTTGTTTTGGGGAGTGGGGGAAAATAATGTCTCYTGTCTATAAGCCCTGTAATTATATAGCAGGGTCCTCTTGGCTTATGTGTTGGGGTTCTTTAGAATATCTYGTAAAAACAAAATGAATGAAAATCCGATTGTCTCCTTTTTCTCAACACCTGGAATTCTAACATGGAAATCTATTAAATGATTTTGAGCTTGTTGCTACTAGAGAAGTACAGAAAGCAATGCCTTTCGGGTGCTCAAAAAAMCGAAAATGTACAGGCAGAACTCTAAAGATGGTGGCACAGGACTCCCTAGCACTTGGTTTTCAAGGTTTCAGTACAGTCTAGAGAGCTCTGGGATACAAGGCTTGTGGAGGGAAGAGGGAGGAACTTGATGTTGGATTTCGGGACACTAACTGATGCAACTGTTTCCTTTTCCCCTCCTAAGAAAAGCAGAATAACAGTAGCAAGATGCAATATCTAATGTAGAAAAGGTGGTTAAAACTGTTGCTTCTCTTATCACAGCATACATGAAAATTCCTATTTTGGAGTTGTACAGACTAGTTGTCTGCTAACTTAKATGTGCCTGGCAGGATATCTGAGGTGAGGGGTGTAGCGAAAGTAGAGCCACAAGCAGAGCCAAGACTGAAGGATGTAGTGACAGGGTGGATGATTTTTCTGTTGATGCTTTTTTGGTCTGAGTAGGAGGAGGAGAACAGTGAACTTGTTAGATTTATGCTGTGGCTGGCTGCTATTGCAGTCTAAGCGCAATAGAAAATGTAAACAAGCTGGTCTTCCTTATCTTGACCTCATAATGTGTGTTGCTTCTGCATCAGCCTTTTCCTGGAGGAAAAGGCAGTAGGCAAAATAGGTTGATATAGATGCCCTATAGTACTGTAACTTCAAAAATATGTGATGCTTCTCCAGATGGTTAAAATAGTCAGCTATGGTCAGAATAGTGAGCTTGGGTGGAAATACTCTGCCTCTCTGCTGCTACCCCTAAATGTCCCTGCTATCCCTTCTTAAATTCCATTTAGACCTTTTGTAAGAGGATATGATCTCATATCTATAGCCCATTGTCTACCATGCTTGCTAGAGAGATTTGAATCAAGGATGTTGCCTATACTGACTGACTGAGAAAGGAAGTCGGAGATAGGGAAGCTTGCTGCTATTTTTTCTGCTTTACTTTTTTCCTTTTTTTTCCTTTTTCCTGCTAGGGGCTAAATGAAAATCCCAGATTTATCATTACATAGGTCACTATGTAGCTGGTAAAGGGTAACTCTTTGATTAACAGTGATGAGAAAATAATGAGGACCATATGCCCCAGATGTAGAAGGTCCCCTTTGCTTGCAGCAACCATGTCTTCTTCACTGCCCTTCCCAAAGCAAACAGACTTTCACCCCTACCTCAAGGTACTTACAAATCCATCTGTATTCTGGATAGGATGGTGTGGGTTTTTTTGCATGTGACCTCCAGGTTAAAAATTCATAGCTGTTAGTTCAGTATGAAATCTGTGGTCTTTCAGAATTACCATTACCTTGATAAAAACATAAGCTAATATTGTGTATATGTCATTGCCCTATAGAACTGACCCGAATGTTCTGACCTTGTTAAAACTACAGATGTGTCTCCTTGGAGATAATGACTCAATCTTTTGAGATTACTGTTGCCATATTTTTTCCTTTATGGCTAATTGCTACTTAACTTCAGCAAAGACAAAAGGGGCTTTCATTTCAAGATTTCCTGCTTGTAATCAAGGCTTCGACTTTCCTGTGTTTGAACAAAAAAGACTTTTCAAAAGCCAGCTCTTTCCCTCTGCCCCATGCCACTTCTCCATAATGTCTTTTTCACTGTCACAAGCTGCTGCTTGTTTCTCCTGAACTGCTTCTTAACAAGGGATTAGTTTGCCTCACATAAATGGTGACATAGTTCCAGTCATTGCTTACCAAACCATCGAAGAACCATGAAGAAAACAGTATGTTTTGCTGTCRTAAGATGTAAGGTTAAAAAGAATTGTCAGTTTGCCAATCCTGTTTTCTCCTCACGTGAGTGAAGGTGTCGTGCTTATTTTAGAAGTGTGAGTTTGAAAGAGATGGCTTGGGTTTGGTGGTAGTTACTTGCTCTTCCCAGTTCTCCTTTRTACTACAGACTACTTGGTAATAAAAGATTAGGTCAGAAGGCTTTGGGAGAACATCAGTGAGAAGAGATTCATGCAAAGATGTCACACAGATGTTATACCGAGACTGCCAGGGCTTGTCTACGTGTCAGACTATTGCTCACTGCTGCTCTTCCATATGGACACTACTAATACCAAGAGCAAATTGGAAACCATCAAAGGGTATTTCAGAGCTCTGGGGATGGTGATCAAAGGCTGGGAGCCCAGGTCATTTTTCTTCTTAATCCCTCTAGTGAGGGGGAAGGATGGGATGAGGAGTAGATGGATTTTCCAAATTAACTGGCGACATCACTGATGTTGGCAACAGGGTTTTGGTTTCTACAACCATGGGAGCTGATGGGAAGACATGGGATCCATCTCACCAAGAGGAACATGTGGGTCRTTGCCAACAGCTTGGCCAGCATGGTAAAGATGGCTTTAAAGAAGGAAAGATGAGGGAAAGGGGGAGTTGGAGGAGATCAGGTCAGGATGCCTGCAGTGGGTGCATGCAGCTGGGGAAGTGCACATGGGACATGACTATGGAAGATCTTCTTGCACACCTGCTGCGAAACCTGCCTGCTCAGTTACCTCCCTAAAATGCCTGTCCACCAATGCATACAACAGAAAAGGGAAGAACTGGAAATCAGTGTCACAGAGCCGTGATCTCATTGCAATTAAAGCTACGGTGGGATAGCTCAYGTGCCTGGGGTGCTATCTGGGATGGCCACGTGCTGTTTAGGAAAGGCAGGTCAGGAAGGCAAGTTGAGGGAGTCGCTCTTGGTGCAACTGGAAGGTGTGGAGCTCTGACTAGAGGAGGGTGAAGAATGAGTTGAGAGCTTATGAGTAAGGATGAAAATGCAGGCTTGTGTGGGAGTCATTTTGGGGGTGTTTACTGCAGGCTGTATGAGAAGCCTGAGGAAGCTGATGAGGCCTTCTATAGGCAGCTGGAAGTAGCCTCATGATCCCAGCCTGTGATTCTCATGGGACTCTTCAACCATTGTGGTATCTCTGGAATAATAACACAGCAAGGCACAAACAGTTCTGGTGGTTCCTGCAGAGCAGTGATGATGACTTTTTGACATAGGTGGTAGAAAGGTGCTGCTGGACCTGGTACTAAGAAACAAAGAACGACTGGTTGGAGATGTGARGGCTGGAGGCAACCTTGACTGCAATGACCATGAACTGGTGGAGTTCAGGATCCTGTGAGGAAGAAGCAACTCCTGGCAAAGCTCAAACACAAGAAAGAAGCATATGTTATATGGAAACAGGGACAGACTACTTGGGATAAATACAGGAATGTTGGCAGAGTATATGGAGATGCAACAAGGAAGGCTAAGGCCCATTTGGAATGAAATCTAACAGGGAGTCAAGGACAAGGAGGACTTCTTCGAATTCCTCAGTAGCAAAAGGAAGACTAAGGAAAATGTGAACCCACTGCTGAATGGAGTGGGTGCCCTAGTGGCAAAGGATGTGGAGAAGGAAGTTACTGAAGACCTTCTTTGCTAAGGTTGGCCCTCTGGAATCCCAGGCCCTGGAGACAGGAGTGGAAGTCTGGAGGAAGGAAGATCTACTCTTGGCCAGGGAGCATAGGATTAGAGAACTTTTAGACAAACCTGGCACCCTCAAATCCATGAGCCCCCAGAGAAGGACCAGCGAGTCCTTGTGGACAAGTTTACCATGAGCTGGCAACATGCTCTTGAGGCCAAGAAGGCCAGTGGTATCCAGGAGTGCACTGGGAAGTGTGCAGGTCAAGGGAGATGATTCCTCACCTCCACTCGGTCCTGGTGAGGTCCCCCTGGAGTGCTCTGTCCAGGCTCCCCAGTGCCAAAGACATGGAGCTGTTAGAGAGGATATAGCCACGCAGATGGTGAGGGGACTTGAGCATGTAGGCTGAGAGAGCTGGAGCTGTTTAGCAAAGAGAAGACTGAGGGTGAATCCTATCACCAYATAAGCACTGCAAGGGAGTTGTAGGATGGGGCCAGACTCCTTTCACTGTTGGCCAACAGTAGGACAACAGACAGTGGCCACAAACACACATGGGCAGTTCCATGTGAATCTGAGGAAAAGCTTCTTAATGGTGAGGGTGACGGGGTACTGAAACAGGTTGCCCACAGAGGTGGTGGAGTTGTCTTTCTGGAGCTATTTAAAAGCAACCTGGCGCCGATGCTGTGCAAGGCGCTGTAGGTGTCCCTGCTTGTGTGGAGGGCTGGAATAGCTGAACTCGAGAGGTCCCTTCCTACCCCAACCTTTCTGTGATCCTCCAAACTCAGATCCCACTCTTTCATATTCTGTAAAATGGGGACTGCCATATCCATCTTATTAGGTTTGCGGCTACTGCTTTTTTGATAGTGTCGTCATATACCAAATTAGATAATTAATTGCCCCTGCCCTCCCCCTTTTCACATTGTCCTAGCACCTTTAAATTCCTCACATCTCCCTCCTGGCAACCTCCCCCTTCTCCTTGCTGGGTAGACTCCRAAGTGTGATGGAAATCACTGCTTGGGATACACAGGGATCACAGACGTCTGTGTTTGTCTCCAAGTGACATCAGAGAGTATAAGAATAGATCTGCTTCAAAAGCCTTTGCAAACAACTATTTACTTGTTTTCTGTACCTTTGAGTTCAGTTTCTTAGCCTCTTAGAGCCTACTGGGGATCTAGAAGTAATAACTTAAGAATAACTTTTAATATCTTTTTTTGTCTTATGTATTTTTTTGGTAATTAAAACTTTTTGACACAGTGGGACACTTTAGTAAAATAGTTTGGATCTATATGAATAAATTTAATAATTTTGACTAGGCTGATTACTCTCTTCCTGTATCTTCTTTTTTTTTATTTATTTTATTTTATTTTTTTATTTTAACACTAAAATGTCAGGGTCTCCTTCCACAAATAAGTAATGGAGTTAGGACTCCGGTCTCTACAGGGTTACTGCATGGAAGCAAAGTGTTTTCTGTGTCATTTCTGTCAACTCCTTCCCCTCCCACCATAAAATACAAAAAAGAAAAAAAATCTACTGAAGGGTCTCAATTGAAGAAAAGTCTCTTCCTCCCTCCAACAGCAACTTGATTAATGGATTTATTGTTTGTACAGATTTTTGTCGGGAAGCCATATGGCTGGTGGAGAACAAAGAGGAAGCGGCTGATGTTGAGAGTCAAATGTAATAGGGTCCCTAAGGACGGAATGTGGCTCTTAGGCCTTCTCCTTCCCACTCCCTTCGCAAGGGGGCTGAGAGGGGGCTGCGCGCCTCAGTGGGGCTGAGGATAATGGTGCTTTATTTGGGAGGCAGCATTGCTCCCTGCTGCTGGTCACCATCCCAGCTCCTCCATTCGCAGGTTAGAAACGAGCCCCGCTTTTCCTTCAGTGCAAAGTAGCCTGGGCTAGCTAACAAGGAAGCCTTGCTGACGTTTGCAGCAGATGAAGACTGTYCTACGTCTCGAAACAGAGCTCCAGCCATCCAGACTGAGGCGGCATTTCTTTCCTTCGCTCTCTGCCCTTCCCTCCCTGAGAGAAATTGGAGATTTAAATTAATTTTTCCAATCTGACATGTGCATGGGGAGCTTGATAAGTAACTGGGGCTCCAGAGCTCATGCTATCATGTGGCACGGCTTTGACTGTGACAGTTACTTGGTGGATGAACCTGAGAAGAGAATCAGAGGCAACGTTCTGTCATGTAACTGCAGCAACTGTGTTAAACACCTTGACCAAACTCTTCCTCCAGGGAAATTACGGCTTCTCTGCTGAGATGCATAAACCTCTTTCTGTTCATTTTGGTGCTAAAACGAAATATGTGTGAACCTTTGCTAACGGTTGGAGGGTTCACAGAGGCTGGAGAGCACAAAAAATCACTTGAGAGCCAGATTCTGATACTTCAGAATGGCTTCATTCCCACTAATCTGAGCTATTGTAGTTAATTATATTAATTGCATTTTATAGCAAGTGGTGAAGGAGTTTATTACCCAGAGGGCTGTAATAAATTAACTCATGTTATAGGCATATAGAGCTTTGAATTACCCTATCTGTGTAATACTACACTATATTTTAAAAGCATTAAAAAGGACTGTGCAACTCATGTTGTGGACCTTGCTTACCACTGTGTGCAGACGGATGCTAAAATCTCTTACTTCCTATACTTGGCTCTTGCATAAGACAAACGGATCTTCCCCAAGGCAATTCTGGCTCCTGAGTTCTGTGGCAGTGCCTGCATGAAGGAGTGCAGGCATCTGGAGGAGAAAAAATATACAAAAGATCTTAAACAGGGCCTGGACTGACTGCAGCGAGGGCAGAAGGAACAGGCACGAACCTGCATGTGTTGAGCGGGCAGAAAGCTGAGTGCAGGTAACTAAACTAAGGTGCACACCCAGCAAGTGTGTACCTCTTATAGCAGATGCCTTGAGTACGGCGAACACTTAGGGGAKGAGTGGTGTAGCTGCAAGCTACTAAGTTGGGAAAGATTTTTCCATCCCTGAATCCCCTCATCTGCACTGTCTACCACAGCAGCTGGGATCCAGGTTGCTCTAGTGAATGCGCAGCAGCCTCTTTCACTGAAAAATTTCCATCATCATCTGTCAGGAACRTCCTGTTTCTGGCCCCGTTGTTGCTACTCAGTAAAGTTATGAAGTTCTTCCTTATGCCCTGTCTATGCAAGGCAGATAAGCAAATAGCACGGCCAATTTCTTAATACATGTATCAGTCTCCTAGGGATTCCTTTAGATGGCAATTTATTCTCACTGGAACGTGGAGCTATTACTTTCCCAGCTGCTTCCAAGAAGTCTCTGTCCTTCCTGGAATCCTGCACAAGAAGATTCGTGCTGGCAAGGCATATTTTCCCGAAGTGATTAGGAGGGGACTGCAAAGCAATAGAGCTTTGACTGCTGCCCTTCCAGCTCYGCATGCAAGTTGTGGAAAGCAGTTTGGTTTAGTACAAACACCTCCACTGTGTAAAAGCTGTTGGATTTAAAGTGTCTACTGTAAGTGCAGTGCTAAACTTGAAATTTAGAAGCTCAAATTCCGTTCTTTGTCCCTGGAAAAGTATGTGCCTCCAGACTGAAAGCCAGGCTGATTGGGAGGTAAAGTTAAATGCTTAAAATTGGTGTGCTGGGGAAAGCCTGTCTGCCTTTATGCCTTCCCATCTAAAGATATYCAGTTTTTATACCCTTATCCTCAGGATCACTGGAGGCAGAGGAGGAAGTCGTTAAAATGGAAGCAGCAATAAATCAAAGTTACCAAAAATAAGCATCTACAAAGGCTGTTCATTAGCCTGTGCTAATGAGGGAGCAGTCATTCCCCTGGATGGCGGGAGGTGTGAGAGGGTAGCTCTCTGCGCAGGTCTATGACCAAGCAGGTGCTTGTGGACTCGTGTTCAAACTGAGGGAGTGTTCCACACTGCTATGTGCTTCTCTGGGTTGAATTTGTGTGCAGGGTGGGTTTGTAATTCTTTCTTTTATTCAACTCATCACAAACTTTGAGCTTTTCAGGATAAGCAGCTTATCGCATGTTGAAGCAATGCTAATTAAGTCTTTGGGTATTGGACTCTTACCCATAGCTGTTTCTGTTTCATGAGACCTGCTTTCTTTTTGTTTTCCCATCCTGTTTTTTTCTAAAAGCCTTTGGCGTTCTCACTGCTACCGTAACTCCATTTTATTAGACACCTACATTATGGTATTTATTGACTTTTGAGTTTGTAAACCACAAACGCCGTACTTGAGTTGTGTCAAAAACCCTTTGGTACTGAGCTGTGAGAGTASATCACCCCTCTGCTTGCTTTCAGCCATCCATTCACAGCAGCGATTTTCTTGAGGTTTAAAAGACAAAAATGTTCCTATCCAGATCCYAGTCTTAAATTAGATAAAAGAGGAAAACTGAGGTGATCCATCCATCCACTCTTTGGTTCTGGTTGCCCTTAATGCTTTCGTGGAATATGCAAGGTGCTTGACTCCAGCATCCGTGGAGCAAGCGTGATAAGTTAGATGTTAAACAAACACCAGTAGGAGTATGTGGAGGTTCTGCATTTAATGAATATGGCTTTATGAATGAAAGCTAAGCAGTTAAGATTGTGCTGTTGAAAACAACTTTGTATGTACCTTAATGTCTACTGCTCCTGGGAGCCCTAGGTCAAGCCTTTTGTCAGACTGGTAGACATAACTACCCGCCTAAGTGTTCAACGTACAGTGYGTGTGAGACAGTGTTTCAGAACTGGCTAGTCCCTCTTAGATCTTTAAGAGGTCTTGCTTTATGGCCCTCTCATGTCACCCTTCCACTGGAGTTGCTGCTTATTGAGTCTTTCAGTAAAGCTCTGACAGGCACTAGGAGAAAACTGGTTTGCCTTCTCAGAACTTAGCCTGACAGCAGTGGAAGAAGAGAGACCAAAAGACTAGAGGAAACTTCTCACTTCAGAGCTTTTCCTCTGCACTGCTATCAAACTGCAAATAGTAGATATGTTCCATTAGCACATCTATTATGTGTTATAATATGGGATATCCCATATTATTATGGGATTATGATATGGGATCAGGCAGCATTTGCAAGTTGGGCACAACGATGGAGCTGAGCATCATTTTAGTAAGCAGCCCATCAAATTTGGTCTCAGCTTTTAACCAGCAGTTTATGATATGTTACCCTTTGCTTATCTTTTGATTTTTCTTTACATGCAATAGACACCATTTACCATTACAAGAGAGTAGTTCTAGAGAACCTGGGGGTTTTTACATCTGGAGCCTCTCTGCTGTGAGGACTGTTTTCTTTAAAATGAAAACTATTGCACAAGCCTCTTTCCTAAACTCAAGTCTTTAGAATTTAGCAGTGATAGATGCTCGTGACTACCTAATAGCACTTAGCTTTTGGTAATATTCTGGAAGGTTTTTCAAATWGTGTCTCTGCTATTTAGTTAGAGCACAAAAATGGCACACCAGCTATAAAATGTAGCAAAATAAGATCTGTATTCCATACTTTTAGCCTTTAAGCTTGTATATGTTTGGGTGGAAACTGGATTTTCAAAACCTTTATAGGAAGGGGAGGGAATACAATTTTACCTTCACCAAGGCAGTTTTACTACTGTATATAAATGTTTCTTCTTTTCTTTTTTTTTTTTTTTTCTATAGCAACTCATCTTCTCAGCAGAGTTGGTGCTTGTACCTGAAGTAGAAGCCTGTGTCAAGCCCGCTGCATAAGCACATTCCTGTCCATCTTCACCTGCAGGTATGAAGTTGTGACAAAAGAATTTTCAAACAAGATTTTTCCTTCTCCCTCCTAGAAGTATTTGCATATACAACATGAAAAGAACTATAAAGCTTAAAAATAAATACACATTTATATATATATGTGTGTGTGTACATATATATATGTATGTATATATGTGTGTGTGTGTGTGTGTATATATATTTAAAAATAACCATCATGTGCACATATATGACTTTCCAGTGGTTTGACAGGGAGACCCAAGGCTAACTTGCTACCGGGACTGACTTGCTGTCTGTGGGACAAGGTTTTTCATTTGTTGGGCAGTTCTGTTTGTCAGCCCTCCTTGGGCATCAGCCCTGTGCTGGCCACACTAGGATGGGAAGACAGGAGTTCTTGCTGAACTGAAAGAGAACTACAGCTCCTGCTGTGGGAAAGAAACAGTTACATAATGTCATGCTTATACTGAGGACTAACTACATTTGCTGTTAGGCACGTAACATATCCAGCTCAGTTAAATATTGCTAACTAGCGCAGAGTCGTGTTGAGGATGTGCTGCATGTGCCCTTGACCCTGGGCACATTGTGCTTGAAGCCTATTGCCCCATGTTCACCCACACATCGGGTCCAGAATGTATCTTCAGGATACAATCTTTCAGGATTGTATCTTCTTTCTAATTGATTTGCCAGAAATCTCTACTCTGTGGAGTCTTTACTTCCTTTGAGGACGGGGTTGTGCTGTTTTCCTTTCAAATACTTTTTGTAAAAGTATTATGTCCATGTGTTTTGCTGCTGCTGTTTTGTTTTGTTTTTTAAGACACTGAGCAGTGCAATTGTCTTCTGTTCTTCACATGACTGCATTTAAAACATGGGGYTCGATACAAAGAGGCATCTTCAGCTGTGAAACTGGTTCTTGTCAGGAAAASATATCATAGGCTACTGTTAAGCTTCCTTGATGTATCTCCTTGGATGTTGTCGATGTTGTTAATTTTTAGKGTATTGGAGAGAATTTTGAACTTCATACTATAAAAAATACATTTTTTTTTAAGTGCTCATAGGCTACTCCACCATAGGCTGCATCCCTTTCAGGGTTTTTTTTTCTATTTTATGTATAACATACCGCTGTACTGCAAGCATACAGTATTTTGCAGGAGCATTCTGTTCATGATTCAAGAAGCTGAGGAACCAGTATGTTAAAATAGAATATAATGGTTTTTTTGGCTAATTACTGAAAAGATAGTTTCGCTAGTGTTTTAATTCTGTGCATCTAAAGTAGAGGCAGACAGAAATGTATAGCAGCAGCTTTTTTAATTGTGAAAAAACACGGAAGTGCACTGTTATTGATGTTCCTTCCAGCCCTGTAAAGGTAGGCAGTAATACAGTGTGACTGAAAGATACCTGCTTCTGTTGTCCGTGATAATATGGTGTTAGTGTTAAGCAGGAAGAAAAAGAAATATATATACACACAGCATTCCAAGAAGGCTTCGTCCCCCTTATATATGTATGTATGTCTGCATGTATTCRTAGTATGTAATTTGAAAGGTATGTGCACACACAGACAGCTTTTCTTGGAGTCTAGACTGACACTGTCTTGGAGATTTTTTGTCTGCTCATTAAAGGATTTTCAGTCTCACACTGTAATCCTGTATATGAATGAAGGGTAGTTGCACTGAATGAACCAGCAGGCAGTTTGGGAAGATACRGGGCTCTTATTTTCTTCCAGGTGGCATTCAGCCAGATCACATCTGTATGTTAACCTGTAGCTCCGGGGAACTGAGGAGGTGCTGGTATTGCACCGTRTTCTCTTTTGCCAAGGTAAAAATACTTAAGTACTTGTGACTACTACTTAAATAAATTCCTTTCAGTGGAGCAAATCCACAGCTAGATGCCAGGTAACTGGAAAAACTGGTGCTTTTTTTTTTGCCACTTTGCAATTATCCGTGCGAGTTACTCTCTCTAGAACATTTTATTGTTCGAGAAGAAAAATAAAGTGCCTGCAGAAAACTCGTCAAGGTGGTGTTTAACTCTTCCCATGTGAAGACAGATACCTGTTTGCCTTGACTTGTTCTTAATAAACTATATYTTTCCCCATAAGCATCTCTAACATAATATCACCATATGACTGCAGTTCGTGGTCTGTAATGAGGCTCAAGGCAAAGGGTCACCCACCAATGTGAGTGGTTAAAGCAGTTGTCCCCAGCTGAAATCTGGGATCATGATAGAGTTGTGTAACCAACACCTTACTAAGTGGCAGTCAACAAATAAATTTAAAATGTTAAAGATATTAAAGAATAGAAAGCAATACAAAATGTGATTATACACCTATATAAAATATGTGATTCATGCATTTTGGACACTGTTTCAGTCCTGGTTCCCCCATCCTGGAAACAACATAGTAGAACTGGAAAATGAGTAGATGGTGRAAAGGAGGATTAGAAACATGAGTGATTTGGCAAGCTAGGGCTTTGCAGCCCAGAAGAGAGAGCTTAGCGTGGAGGAATAGGAGGAAAGCCTACAGCATCACCAAGGAAATGAATGGGGCTCACTTGATTCCTGATTGCAGCACAAGAATCGGAGACGTCAGGCGAGGCTGATAGGAACCTAGCTCAGAACAAACATAAGGAGATGGTTTCTCACACTACAGGCAGTAGCYCTGTTGAGCTCCTTTCTCCAGGGAGCCATGGAGAGTAGAAGAKAAACCCAACTGAGGTTTCCCACCTGCAAGTCTCCAAGCCAAGAGCAGTGGGAGGGCGGCTGTGTGTTCTGAAGCACTTGCTGCGTTTTTGTGCTTCCCTAGGTGCCTGCTTGTGACTCCAGGTTTGTTTTTGCCAGCTAGGAATTTGCATGTCTGCCTTGTCTTCTGGTTTCATGAGGCAAGGTCTCAGCCTTTGCCACAACATCTGTTAGAGGTGTTAGTTTCTGTCCCATGTTCTTCTGAAGGGGCATTGTGCTTCCAGCTTGTGCTGTTTCTTCATGCAGTTCACACAGAACAACCCTGTGCTGTGGCTTTTTAGCAGTGGAAGCAGTTGTTTCCTCTTGAATGTTGCAGTAAATTGGTTGCAGTTGTTCTCCAACTGCTTACCAGGAGAAGTAAGCTTCTGCTAGTAAGAAGGATGTTCCTTCATCTAGGCCCTTTCTTTAAAAAAAAAAAAAAAAAATCAAATCATAAAAGTCTTAGTCACCTTCAAGGATGATTAATCTCCTTATCAGAGCTTCACAAAGATCTGCCCTGCAAAGCTGGTAGCAGGGACCTGCTTGCAGAATGACTAATCCCCTTTGGAAACAGGTTAATGGGCTGGATGAAGCCTTGGTCTTGGTCCAGCGTGCCTGCTTTATTGCTCTTCGGGTGCTATAGGTTCCCTTTCCAATGAAATTGTCTTTACAGCTTTGCAAGGAAATGGTTCAAGTCAAGATCTCCCCTGTGAACAGTAGGTGGTTTTAGACAGCCGTGCTTTCTCCATGAAACTTTTTCATTTGTAAATTAATATTTTGATCCTGTGTCTAGCTCATTTCCAGGCTTTTTTTAGTCACTTTTTTCTTCTTCTACAACCTAACCTTAAATGTGAAAAGTGGGCAAAATTGACTTGTTTCAACTTAAGACAGACATATGCATAATTCTCATTTCAGCTCTACCAGATTTCTAAACTGAAGAATAGTTGTCACCTTTTCCTTTGAGTGACACTTAAGACACTGTCACCTTGTTTGCTCCTTGTTCATTTGTGTAGTGATTCTTGACTGGGTGAGGAGCCCGCTCTTCGAGTTGGCAGCCTAGCCTTCTCAAACTGCCTTTTCCTTTTCTTTTCCATGACCAAGAGAAGTTGTGCACCTGCTGATCCACTGCACGTGCGCTCCTGCACAGAGAGGAGCTCTTATATTCCCTTGGATGCTTGAGAAGACACAGAACAGATTTTGTTGTGATATTGCTGAAGGAGCCCTCAGCCTCCACCTCTGTCTTCCAACTGAGTTTGGGGGCCCGTGTTGTGTGAAAATGTGTGAGGGCATCTGTCTCAGGCCCTCCTGAAATAAGAAATGCTTTTCCTGCTGCCTGAACTCAGACCCAGGTGTGGCCCCTTCTAGAGCCACTGCGTTATGTGAGCAGCGTGCAAATTGCATCATTTGAAGGTCCCAGCTTGTGAGCCAGGAGGAGTCACTGCAGCATAAGGAGCTCCCTTCCCCTTCCCCTTCCCCTTCCCCTTCTTCCCCTTCCCCAGTACTCTACAGAAAGATATCTGGYACAGAGCTTTTCTGCAAGTGAGAAAAGTTCTGGTTGGTGTGAGAAATAATCTCAAAGGAGAAGTGTTACCTCTCATGTTTTTCTTGCTTCTTACATGTCTCAACTTRGTGTATACCCTGTTCTCATCCTACCTTTGAGTTGAGGCAGTACAGAAAAGGAAAAACTCAGATTGTTTTGAGAATGTTCCCCTTCCAAGAGTTGAATTTTGCGTTATTCTTTGGATTACAAGAAATGCCTTTCAGCCCCCTTGTSTCACCTTTCCTTCCTTGCTGCAGGATACAATGTACCGCTTGTTCCCTCGCGAAGTGTTGCAGCTTTTTAATGACCTTGTACTTGCTCGTACTGGTGAGATAGCAGAGCTGAAGCTGAAGATACCGTGGTAGCTGCATCTGTGCTTTTTTCCCTTTTCCTCGTTTTCTTATTACTTTTAACTTCTTGCTTTCTAGTTTGGGGCCCTTTCTACTTTTCCTATGTAAATATATCTTTACATGAGTCTCAGAGACTGCGTATGCACATCTAAATGGTTTGCTTACATTTGTGGCAGGCACCTGACCTTCAAACCCTCTGAGTGCATTTGAAGCTGAACAATATGACCATTCTTCTGAGGAGATATACTGGATTGAAGATGAGTTTCTGGTAGCAGTTTTTCAGACTTGGAATTCATCATTTTCTTGTCAGTCATGGGCAAAATAGGAACAGTACGTGAGTTGAGGGAGTGTGTGTGGACCAAGGACAGAAGGATGGGTAACGAATGTGTGCACTTGTATGGGAATGCCTCTTCCATGCAGATGTGGGAAAACCTTGTATTTCTACTTCAAAAATGGATGATTCCTGCTCTACTAGTTAGGACATGGGTCAACCCCTGCTGTTGCAAACAAACAATTTCATCATCTTGTTTGTGAATTCATTGAAATTTGTCTTAAGAACAGCTAGGTTTGTTCATAGCAAAACCTGGCCCCACCACTTTCGGGCCAGCTTTCTGTTTAAGACAGAAAATTAAAAATAGGGTGTTTTTAACTCACTTTCTGAACAAAATGAACATTACAACTTTTGTTTCAAGTTTTCCCTTCAGTTTGAACTACTAGCAAGGAAAGGACTTGCTAGAACTTGTGCTAAGTTTTCATTTCAATAGTGAGCACAGTTCCATGTAAGGAGATGAAGTTCAAGCGCGCTCCCTTGCTAGAGAGCGTGTGAATCCACATTTCTACCACAAACGGGCTACAGAAATTTTGGGGATGAATCTCCTTGGTTTGATGCATTGACTCCTGCCTGACTTGTCTTTGGGAGACTACTGCAGGTTGGGTCCCAGCTAGAGCAAGCACTTTGTTGTGCAGATAAAATAGCAGAGTGTCTAGAATGGCTTTATTTGGAAAATCTAGTAACTCTTATGGTTATGATGGTTTCTTGGGACGTGGGGGATGTTACCTCACTTCCCTGGCTAAGGGTCCTTTAGAGCAGGGCATATGCAAGAGAGTGCTGTATGTACTCATGGGTGGAAGATAGTCTCTCCTAGCCCCCAGTGATGATCTCCATAGATTGCGCGGTACACTTTGGGAAGCAGCGCCTACGGGAACGAGAAAACGTTTCTGACTCGAAGAATGGCTGAAGCAGTTGCTTTCTGCCCTGTGGCAGGGGGAAGGAAACACTTTCCTATCTAGAGAGGATGGCCCATATTGGAGTATAGGCTGGTGTGGCTGCTCATGTTCCCTGGCTTGTTTTTCAGACACTATTCTGAACATCTGCTGTGCAGGTACCTGGTTGCTCCTGTTGGAAGAGCTGCAACAACAGATCGGTCGCAGGGCTTTTCTGAAAGTCTCTGGAGCTGCATGTGTTGTGCCAAAAAGCTTTGCAAATTTATGTCTATTTACATATGCTCGTTAAATGGGTTGTTTCAGCCACCCATGAAATAGCATTGCTAAAATGTACTGTTTTCACAGATTTTCAGAGTGCTTCTTGTAATTTGACTATTGATTCTGAAAAGGAACACGATGCAAGAGTCTTTTATGAGATGGAGAAAGCCATAAATCTTTGTCAGCTACTTATGCAGACTCTACAGCTCACTCCATATACACTTTCTTCACCTTTTTCTCAGAATCACGGAAAATGTTGGTTGGAAGGGTCCTCTGGAGGTCGCCTACCGCAGCATCCTGCTTGAACATGATTAGCGCTGTGTGGAGTCAGCGGTGGGTTTGGTCCCACCTAGTTCTTGAAAGCATCCGAGGGTAAAACCTTTTCCAAGTCACTTGGGTAGCCTGCTGCAGGGCTGCCCTGCCCTCCTAGCAAAGAACTCTTTTCCTAACATCCAGTTTGAACCTCCGTGCTCTCCCCAACTTCCCAGCTCTTTGCAGGCTGGGAACACCCTCTTCTAGCATTATGGGGCTTGATGCATAGTTAGAGGGTATTAACTGCCGTGAATGTTTTACTTTTGATTACTTATTTTTAAAGAGAATTGGCTAAAACAAAATATTTGAAATACCACTGCTAATCTTGTTTTTGACAAATATGTATAAAACCTTTGGATTATACTTGAGGCTACTTTGCCCCTTGCTATACTTGAACAGTGTTTACAATTTTTCTTTTTTGGAGGGAGGCAAGGCGGAGCTTTTTTGCCATTCCCATAGTCAGAGTTATGTTCCAGCTTTTTCTCCTGAATCACAGCGTCRCCAGCACTTGCTGCGGATGCAGGGACCACTGGAAAAGTAAAGYAGAAGTAGCAGTAGTTTCCATCTCACGTCTTATGTGGTCTGAGATAGGTAAAGATAGGATTTCTGTGAGTTATAYATAAAAACTTCCCATTTGCAATTCCATGCTGGCTATATAACTTATCCTTTGTACAGCTGATGCTGAAAGCTATGGTTGAACTGAAAGGAGAACTTTACCTAGAAGATAGAGGAGATAATGCAGTTTTACAGTATCTCAAATGCCTGTATTTTCCTGGAAGATRTATCAAAAGTTGATACAGAATCGTTTAAATCATCAACTTCTCTTTGCTGCTTCAGTCTCAGTAACCTGCTGTGGAAGTGCTTTGCAGAAAGAGGGGGGAGAAAAGACAAAAAAAAAAAAATTAAATAATATTAAAGTGTCATATACTGTTGGGGTCGGTTTACATTCTCTTTTTACTGTGATGTGCAAAGGCTCTTCTGGTAACTGGTGATTCTAAGTTGAGCCCATCAAGTCTTGCTCCTGSTCTCAGAACAGTGAGAACTGCTATCTAAAAATCTAAAACCTTTGCAGCAGGTGCGGTAGGTTTGGATTTTGTGATTCTGCTAAGTCTCAGTAATCTTAAGTGTAGTTCCCCTACCTCGCCTGTCTAGAGAGCTTTCTTCTCTTCAGACAAAAGTGACATGCCTAGCATTGATCAATTGTGTTCTCGAGCAGCAGTAGGCACCTCTGCAGGGACGTGAACGGTTAGACCTGTGAAATGGTGACCTGTAGCACTAGCTCCCCATAAGGACTGTCCCTAGCATTGCCCTGTGCCTGTCTGTACGGAAGCATGGCACCACACTGTGCACCGAGCTGTGTATTTGCTGCCTTGTGCTTGGGCAAGCTGTCTTGAGGCTGAATTCACGAGTTTGGCAGCATCCTTGGACAGCTTCGTTTGGCTCTCACCATATTCGTTTCACTGCTTAGCACGGCTCCCGTGAACATCAACTATAACTGGATGCCACATTCTCCACCAATGACTTCTGACTCCTGGCCCGCTTGGATTGATTCCTGAGATATATGCTGAAGTGGACTTGAATGCAATTCACCTTTCCTCTCTCTAATTAATCTTTACGTTGTGTTTTAGTGCTTCGCTGTTTGTTTAGCTTTCATCTGCAGTAATGAGCAAATGCTTGTGCACAAGCAGTAAGCAGTAATTGCAGCCTGTTGGCTGCTCATGGTTCTTTTTTCTGGGAGTCGTGTAAGTGATTTTGGTGTTGGTTTGGGAAGCTGGGTGTTTCCTTACTTTAGTTTTGCTTGAGGGAGAGTCTACCTAATACCAAGAGCCTTCCTTTATCCCATATTTAGGTGTAGCTTTAGGGCAATTACACAAAGTTAGTGCCTGAAGTTGAGGGCACAGCTTAACTGGCACAGTTCTCCTCTCGTTTCCCATGTCCTTGCAGTGAGCTGGCACTAATGCCATGGCACATAAGTAGGTTAAGAAAGTCCTGTGCAGATTTCATACACGGTATTGGCAAAATGTTCTTCATGCAGGGCTCTTTGCGAAGTTTTGAGGTGAGCCTGTTTGTCTTTTGGTGAGCGTGGAAATGACCTAATTCTGCTGCGGCCTCCTGCAGTTTGGTGAGAACGTGAGTGCTTCCTGCAGCTGCTTGGGCCRAAGCAAACAGCCTTGGCATTTCTGTCTGACAGACAGCTCCAAGGCTAAACCTAACCACAGATTAGATAACTAGGGCTAGGCTTCAAGGCTACGTCCTCCTTCGTAAGAACATGAAGGGCAACTTGACCTCTGAGAACATTTAAAAGGAAAAGACTTTAGGATCTCAACATAAACTACCAATTATGCCATACTGAGCTGGAGCGCCAAGAGCTGCATTTCCTCTCATCTCACAAGGAGAAGTGTCAGCAGAAGTGAGAAATCCTCAGGGTTGTCACTTAGCATGACCAGACTGGAGGTCTAGCTGTTCTGGCTGCTCCCTGGCTACTAAACCCAGGATTCTGTACCTGGGTTTCATGATGATTATTGATTTGCGCTCCTAAGTCTTTGGCCTTATTTGATGCACCACTTAAAGGTGCTTCAAGTGAGATGGTGTTTATCAAAATTTACTTCTCAAGTATTGAATTTTCAGATTCATAAGCTCACGTTTGTTATTAAGCTGCCCTTGTATATTCACAGGCAGGGAAGAATTTTAATAATTTTAGGGTTGGAGGAACCTCTGGCGTTGCGCTAAATGATCCAGCACTCCTCAAAGTGTGTCCCAAAACCAGACCGATGCACTGTTCTGTTGTGGAGTGTTTTCTTTTCAAATTCGCTCTCCCTGTGATATATTGAAGTATCAAAAATTTAAGATTCTCAATAAATTAATTTTAGTTGAATGTTTACTACATACGTATATTTGTCCTCARGTTGTTTTAGTCCTGCCTTGCATTAGTGATTTCAGAATGTGAGATGACTGTTTTTTTGTATAGAGGTTTAAATTTATTTTTCTTTGGATAACACATACATCTGCACATCTGGCGATGCAGCCTTCCCTTGGGATTTGGGCAGCATCCAGAACTACCCCTGCACATTCAGCTCCCTGCCCTCCGGTCACCAAGGAGGAAGGCCGGGTGAAGAGTCTCCCAGGAGCCCAGGCTGATTGTGCAGCCGTGGCCAGCAGTGCCTGTAAGGAAGCCTCCTCTCGCTGTCTTTACCACAGAAAACAATCCTGCAGAGTTGCTTTCATTTTTTTTGCTATTTGCTGCTGTCGAACCTACTACTTTGTAAAGCTGCCCTCTCTGTTCTGCAAGTCAAAAGTAGTAGTAGTTGCAGTTTGGTTTCGAGCCTGAAACCTCGCTGCTCAGATATCTGTTCTGACACCGCTACCCTGAATAATGTTTTTGAAACTGCTCAGGCAGCAATATGTTTATGTTCGGATGCAAAGTTTGGAATTCAAACCCCCTCTTGCTTTTGCCTTTCTGACATAATGTCTGGGGACCGACGGCATGTGGAAGCAAGCCGGAGAACTGAAGCTAGGTTAACAGCTGATCTCTTTGTCCTGCAGGATTTTGTTGAGTGTTTATCCTCTAAAAGGATGTTTTGACAGAGAGCAGCAGTTATTGTGCAGCTGCCAGTGGATTACGGTATTGTTTGCTTAGGACTCGGGAGCCTCGGATTAGATTGCCGCTTGTCGGCGCGGCAGGATGCACCCCATGCTTGCCCATGGAAAGGCTTCGCCCCCTGGCCCGGCAGMGGAGTTTGGGTGAAGTGGCGGCGCTCTCCGCTTTCTGTCGCGCTGGGAGGCAGCCGGCGGCTGCGCGAGCGCCGCTCTGGGCTGCGCTGCACACGTGTGAGCTTTGTGAAAGCACAAGTGTCGGGAGCAGTTYGGGAGCGCTGTGCTCCGGCCCTGGSTTACTCAGTATTAAAGCAGTGCTAAGGTGAGAAAGTTTAGTTACCAGCTTTGAAAACGCTGGAGTTTGGCTAGTTCTGCCGAAATATTTCATCTTACTGGGTCTAGGACCCTAGTGAGCTTTGATRAGCAGAAACTCTGCAGTAGCTGAACAAGTAGGACTTCAGCTTCAAAGCTGTTTTTAATTAAAGGCTTTCTCTTTTGTGGGGACACACAGAGGGTGCTGGAAACTCCCTCTGTGTTTCCACACATGTTAAGCTTCCATGCAGAGATTTTCTTTATTCCTTTGGGAAGGCAAAAGGGGCGGCAGACTTGCTCCCCTACAGAAGATGCAGACATTGCAGTGAAAGCAAGTGCTTTCTCTCTAGCCAGAGACCGAGTGGGACGAAAATGAGAGCTGGAAGTTTAGACTGGAAATTTAGATTTTCTTGCAATCCACATGCAACATGGTTTTATTTTATGACAGAACTCCATTGCATGTTATATTTTGGATAATTTTGGATCTTTAGTTGTTCACTATCTTATCAGTTAGCAGAAACTTTTGGTCGGCATTTCCACTTGGTTTCTTTCCAGCCAAGACTTAGGTTTCGTGCCAGGTAATTGTGCTTCATAAGCCATTATAGCCTCTTAATATTACCTGGCATTTTGGACTTCTATAGCTACCTAGTCTATGATTAATAAGTATTAGAAATACCAGCAGTCAGTTCTCATTTAAAAGAAAACTGACCTGGCTTTTTTGTTAAGATTTCTCACAAGGTTTTAAATCCTTAACCCTACCTCTAATTCACTTGCTCACTGCTCTTAATCCACAGAGTAGGAATTGACAGACATGGATCCTGTTGGAGTATTTGGTAGGAAGCTCACTCACCAAGAGCAGTGGGAAGCAAAAGYGAACTAGTCTTTTTTTCCCGTTTTGAAAGGTAAAAGCAACGTGGCTCTGTGCTCCCCGTGGCGCAGTGTGATTTCAGTCCGCAGGGCACACGAGCCTGGGTCGCAGCATACCAAGCACATGAGCTCTTGTTTTGTTTAACGTGGACTGTTTTGCGTCCCYGGGCCTGGCATCCCAGGCATCTTGTAATTAAGGCCAGAGGCACAAAGCGAAGCTCTAGCACGGTGGGAGGAGTGATGCCCAAACCCCTTATGGTGGGGTGAGTATACTCCCAAAGGACTTGATTAAGGTGCCCGTCTGGATGCTTTCCAGGTGCTCTTAAAGCAGGTCATGGTTTGTCCTGGACTGCTCTCTACAGAGGCACTAGCAGGTGTGAGGAGGAGTTGTGCTGCCCTGAGGTGCCTCAGGAGCCCCTGCAGGAGAGCAGGATCAGATGGACTAGCCCAAAGAGCACTAGTGTCACAACGTGCCRTCTTCACCTGCTTCCAAGCACAGCACAGCAGAAGGAGGGATTCAGAGGAGAATAGCGAGGGTGACCAATAATTTGGAGTTTCTCTTCTATGCGAGTGTAAGAAGTGCTGCTGGAGACCTGCAGAGGCACCATAAAGTAAAAGTGGCAGTGACTGGACAGAAGGTATGAGAAGCAAGAGAAAGGTAGAAATAAGAGCAGAAGGATGAGAAGGATAAGATGGGCAGCTCCTGTGAGATGTTTCTCCTGAGCAGCTATCTGCTGTCATTCGATGAATGCTGCGTGTGCTCTTTGTAAGCCCACTTCCCAAAGGAACGACATGTCCATAGCAATATTACTCTTTGGCATTAGTATTTGGTAATACTAATTTGGTATTACCCTTCCCCAAAGGGTAAGAAGGGTTTCAGCCCAATTTAAAGAGAACTAGCAGTGCAAAAGGTAGCAAGTTCATAGCAGGTTCACTCAAGTGACCAGTGTGGCCGCTGGCCAGAGCAGCRCAGGCGTAGCCGGGACCCGGCCCTTGCGCTGCCCCAGCCTGACAGGCAGGAGCGAAGCCCCCGGGGAATCCCTGCGTGCCTGGCATGCAGCTCCCACAGCAGCCTGGAGCAGGGACTACGTCGGGCTGCTGAGCTGGAACGTTTTAGTCTTAGTTTTACTTTTAGTCGCTTGCTGAATATTCTCACTGTCTTGGGTTTTGCTCAAATGTTATCCAARCTCGCCATGTCTGGAGATGGGGAATGCTGAAGTGTTACAGCTGAAGTCTATAAACAGAGAGTAAAAGAAATAACCAAGTTTGTTCTTTGCAGTTTAAAGAAATAAGGAAGTAAGTAGACCCCAGAGGAAATTTTAGAAATGTAGTGGGATTTTGCCTTGTAAAAATGATTTCTATTCTCTCTCTACCATGAGGGCCTTTTTCTTTCAACMACTCAACATTTTTTAGATATGCTAAATGAATGAGCCTTTTTCTGAAGAAAACTTTGAGACTATCATCTTTTTGATTTTTTTTTCTTATGATTGAATTAGATATGCCTCACCTTATTTCTGTTTCAAAAATTGCATTTAATTATARGGTTTTTTTCAGTAGCTGTAAAGTACTATGGCCTTAAACTGGATTTAATTTACTGTTAAAACCTACGAGCAAAATGATTTTTACATAAGTATTTTAATTGTAAAGGTATTTTAATGTATTACTTCAATGAAAGCATTGTAGAAATCAGCTCATTTGCAGCAAGTTTCCCAAAGATGTGGTGGAAGAGGATGTTGTGCTGTGGCCTTTATCTTGAAGTATAGGGAGTATAATGTGCTTGTATGATTTTGTTTGTTTATTTTTCAGAGCTTCATGTCTTTCAGCTGGCATTTTGAGTTCAAGCAGCACCTTGGTATGACAGCTATAATCAAACAACAGACCACAGCAAGTGTTGCATGTGTTCTTGAATAAAATGTTAAAGAAAAGACTGGGCCTTATAAAACCAAAGGTTGATCTAGTTCTTGCCAAAGTGGAGCAGATCAGCTCATTGCCTTTAGTGTAAATATTGGCTCTTGCAGACAAATGTCTTCAATCAAACCCTCAAATGGCTTCAGGTGTTTGCAGACAGAACGTGAAGGGAAGAGGGAAAGGCCCTTGGTGGGGGCTGTGTCTTCCCTGATGCTAACTGAGAGAATGACCTATTTTCTGGTCTTTGAAGCTAGGGCATATAGAGGTACAAGACAGCTTTGAAGTAGGCTGCGTGTATTGCAATTTCTATATAAATATTTCTCCTGCAAAAAATTGTTTCCCTCCCCCTCTTTTTTTTAATACATGCACAATATTTAGACTGTGTATATATAAAGGTGACTTCTGCTTAACATTACTGCTATTAATAGTTGTGGTTACTATTTTATCTGATGTTCCTTATATTCAATATTAGTAGCAAGCACTAATTGGGCATAGGAAGATGTTATTGTGGAAAACACGTGCCTTTTAATGTCTGTGACTTCCACTTGTTTGCCACAGCACTGATAGGCAGCACAGTCGCTCCTTAGCTCAGCTCCCTAGAAAAATAAACCTTCTGCCTCCAAACAAAATGCGTCCCAGTGACTATCGCTCTATGAGCGCTTTGCTGCGCTGCCACCAACAAGCAGACCCTTTCTAGCACTGTGGTGGAAAAAGACACCTCCCTGATGAGTCTGCTGAGACCTTCATCTCTTTTAGGATTGTGGTGATTCATGTGATGAATTTGCTTGTTGGCAGCAGAATGAAAAGTGAGAATGAGTTTGTTTCATGTAAAGCCAACTGCAGGTGGTAGTTGAGTCCTAATCCTGAAATGGATTCAAGGTTGTGACTAAAAGTAAATAAATCTGCTTGAATCTGGCTCACACTTGTATCAAAATAAAAACCATTAATTTCAAGAGCTGAAAGCACTGAGCAGGGTCGAGTTTTCATTTGCTGGTCCACATCCTGCACGCAATGCTCTTCACTCCAATTATAGACTTGCTTTGAAATTATCTGGCYGACCTCTGGTTAGTAGAGGCAAGGATCCTCGGGACTCTCTGACCTAACTGGCTTCTACCACCATCTCCTAAATGCTTTGCTCTGTGTACTGTAGGTCTATATATATACATGTTTCTATATATAGTGTGCTGTAGAGTATATCAGGTCTGTCTAGAGCTTAGATTCTATTTATATCTAATCTTCATGAAAGGAGAGTGTTAACCTTGGAGAAGCTGTTCCTGCARAATTAATTCCAGTGGTGAGAGTGTGAAGCTTGCTGTGAAAAATGCAAGGTTATGGTCTTAACAATGACCAAAAAACAAGATTTTTAATAAGCCACCTGCTTGCTTAGCTCACCTGCTGCTTTGTTTTCTTCCAGGCCAGTTTGTGGTGATCCARAAGTGCTTTGAAGCACTGAGTTGTGCTGAGACTCACTGCCTCAGAACTGACTCAAGGTGCAAGGTGTCACAGGTGCTGGTGCTTCTGGTGGCCTAACGAACACGATGGAGCAACAGCATGTTAGGAGGTAGCTTTCTAGGAAGGCTCAGGTGTCTGCAGCTCGTGGCTTTCAGTTGCCAGCCAGTGTAGTGAAGCCAACGAGTGACAGTGGAGGAAGAGCCCTGATGCCCTGCTGATGAATTTGAGGATGACTTAGATATCCGCTTGTGGCCTTCAGTTTAATCAATTATTAGTTGTCCTTAAGGGACAGTAGAGACTTGGCTCCACCAAGCTCCATCTCTTCCCTTCACTAGGGAAGGAAGGGGAGACACAAATAATGCAGAGGGCTCTGTCCGGGCCACAGTCAGCCCTTCCTGGGTAACAGAGGGGAAACCAGATGTGCATCTTGGTCACAGGGCCTAGAATGGCAGATACGGCCCGGTCAAGTGATGCAGGCTCTGGATTCAAGACACTGTGAGGGAGGATGGCACCTTAAAGACAAACTTATGGAAATCCGACATTAGGCTGAGAAGGGATTTGAAATATTAAGGCAAATGAGTTATTTTGCTTTAATTAATTTACTTTATATTTGTTACCAAGAAAATTGATCATTAAAAGAGATGACATAAGATGTGTGTGTCCTTCACCTCCTCTTATTCCCTGGCACTCTTCCACCCCAAAACAAACACCCAGATTAACAGTAAATGTTTCTAACCTGTTTTCAAGAATACAAAGAATTTGATGTTTCTGCACTCTAACAATTCTGTCTCTAGGATGACAGATGGCAAATATACTCTAAGTAGAAAGAATTTTTATTGTAGATTCTCCTACTTCAAAACAACATTTCTGTTCCTTATTTTTCATTGTGCTGCTTAAGAATAAACTGGAAATTTTCAGCAGCTCCTTCACTAACACTTGAGGCTTCTGAATGAAAATAAATTAGTAATTTAACCGAGAAACTAGATTTTGGTCTTTTGGAAGAATTCTAGATCAGCTAAAGACAAGATTTTTATCAGTGTCAGTTAAAATCTTTTGTAATCAAGCGTTTRTGTGAGCACATGGATTGGGGCTGTCTGGTCCTGTTGTAGCTAGTGTATAATGCGTGTGTCTTGGAAGACATCTGTGCCATCTGAATTTGGACCTGTGTCATATAGATGAGCGGTACCCCCTTTCTTTTGCCAGTGCCCACATGAGGAAAATTCCTTGCAGCTTAAATTCCCTTTCGGCCCCATTCCCAACGCTTATCTCTGCGTTTGGGAGGTCTCCTGTTTGTTTGAAGGAGGGCCTGTTATCTCTGAGCACTCCTCTGCRAGATCAAAAGAAAAACACTAAGAGCAGATCACTTAGTCCCACTAAAAATGTGGACTCTACCTCTGTAAAAACACTTTGGTTTAAAAGTAAGTGCTGCATCCRCAACAAATTTTAAAACCAGAACCTGTGCCTTTCTAATAAAAACTTGCATAGGAGAGAGGTTGGTCTTGCTCTTTTGACATGAACCTGCCATTAAAGGCTTTTGCTGTTCATTGATTGGGAAGCAAAGTTTGTTCTGGGATATTTCCTGTTTGTYATTCCAAATGAGGAGGCTTTTTGGTAAATACCAGCTAGCTTGTKTCCAGTAGTCACTTCTCCATGTGGAAAATGTTACTTTATTACTCCACACAAGAATTCCTTTGCCAGGCAAAGTCTATCAAATACATCCCTGGTCACCAAGGGTAATGTCATACCTTTCTAGATGTGTTTATAGGTCCTTTCAGGGCAGCTGAACTGGCTGCTTTGTTCTTGGTTAGTTTTGGTCAATGCCAACCTTGCTTGCACTTAACTGCAYTTATTAAGAGCTCCTAAGCAGCAGTCTGCACTGAACAAGCTCTTTTTCCAGAGCTGCTCTTGCATCATAAGCGAGGGGGAAAGCAAGCAGTACGCAGAGAGTGAGAAATAGAGGAAAAAGGGGCAAACTCTACACTATGTTTATTCATAAGTAGCTGTAAGAAAAGGCATGATCGCTTTTACATATACTGAGTTACATGCTACTTATTTAGTGGATGAACAGACAAAAAAAAATTATATTGAAAGATTCAGTTGAAATTCTGCAGATGAGATCAGTTGCAGCAGAATTTGGACCCTAATTTCAGACCAAGCAGCTTTCAGATGATACGAACCTGGCGAAGCTTAGAGACGAGGTGAAATCAGCGTCTTAATTTTAGCTCTCACGGTTTCCTCATGACCTGACACTTGCATCAGGTGTAGATAGGTCCTTGCAAACATCTGCTTAGCTATTTTTTTTCCCCTTGAACATCCCTAAAGTCCTCTGTGGGAGAGGTGTCCAGTTTCGGGTGTCTGGTTCCCATCACAAATACCTGTCGCGCGGAGGAGGGGGCCGGGAGCAGAGAAGTGTTTCGGCTTGAGTCCCTCTCCRCGCTAAATGAGCTTTCCAGTCGGAGCCCCGATCATTGCTGGGATCGGTTACATGCAAGGGGAGCTGCTTTTGAACTTGCAGGACAGGGGGGTTTCTTCCTCCACCCCTTTCTCCACTTGCTTCAAGAGTCACTAGCAGAGGTATTTTGCCTCTTGTGCTTGAAAAAAGTACAATTTGCACATAACCTTAAGAATGAAAATGGCTGTCAAAATGGACCTCAGCGAAAGGGCGAACACAACATTAACGGTACATGAATTTGCTCTAAACAAAGACCTGATTGCCTACAGAAAAAATACAAATATTACCATAAAAAGTGGTATGCAGGTATAACTGGCAAGCAGACACACACACAAGGCCAAAAGATGTTCTGCTTTTTTCAGACTTTTCTATAAACTTCTCCTGCGTAGTCCTAGAAACTGAATTTATTCACGATTGCTTTTGATTTATCAGAAGTCARCTTTGGTCGGGAACTGGGGTGACCGAGGGCTTTGAGTGCCCAGGCTGTGCCCTCGAGTCTTTCCTCAGCGGTGAGTGGCAGCGCAGGGCAAACGGGCTGCCGGGGCTGCCGGGGCCGCGCGCCGTCCCCCGCGCCGCTGCACGGCACTCCGGCTCGCCTGCCTGGCAGCGGCGCCGGCAGCTGGCCGCCTTTCTTCTTTTGCTGCTATTTTCTCTATTAAAACATTTGCGCGCTCTCTCTCTCTCTCTCTCTCTTTTTTTTAAACATCTTTCCCCCCAAACTGTTTCAAATAAACTGCTCGCGTCATTTGCCGCTTTAGTGGGTGTTATTTTGAAAACTGGGAGTGTCAGGAAGTTTTTCCTTTATTAAGTAGTGCCTCTGTTTGTTTCTTTAGTAAGAAAGAAAGAAAGAGGAATGTGAGGAGAAGCGATGCCCAAAGGCACTCTGCGCTGCCCACCAGGCTGGCTGGGGGAAGCGCCCTGGCTGGCTTGCTAAATTGAAATAATAGCTTGGACGTTGATGGACAGCAAAGCAAGCAGAGCTGTGGGCTGCTTTGCTGACGTGCATGTTGTGGGCTTGCTTTGCGCCAGCTAAGCTGAACTGTTCAACTCTCAGCAAGACAGCAAGTTAATTAATAAAGTTCCTTAGTCACCGTTGGGCTGCAAGCTAGCAAGGGTCCAGCTTCTGCTTAGGTTTTAGATACAGAAACGTGGTCTTATCTGACTGAATAGTTTCTGTGTTTGTACCCTAGATGTTTTGCTGCTTGAAGTGTGTAGCTTTGCAGGAGAAGGTTTATTTGAAATATTGATCTCTCTGAGCTTTTTGGGTTCCTACCAATATCATAGAATCATTACGGTTGGAAAAGTCCTTCAAGATCATGAAGTCCAACCTCAACACCATGCCTGCTAAACCATGTCCCTAAGTGCATCATCTCCACGTTTCTTGAGCACTGCCAGGGTGAGGACTCCACCACCTCCCTGGGCAGCTTGTTCCAAGGCTGCACCACTCTTTCCGTGGAGAAATTCTTCCTAATGTCTGACCTGAACCTCYCCGAGGGTGCAACCTGAGGCTGTTTCCTCTTGTCCTAGCGCTAGTTATTCTGGAGAAGAATAACTCAGGTAGTTGTGGAGTGCCATAAGGTCTCCTCTGAGTCTCCTCTTCTCCAGACTGAATAACCCCCMCTCCCTCAGCTGCTCMTCAGAAGGTCTGTGCCCCAGCCCCTTCACCAGCATTGTTGCCCTTCTCTGGACTCGCTCCAGCACCTCAATGTCCTTCTTGTAGCGAGGGGCCCAAACCTTAACGCAGTATTTGAGGTGCGGCCTCACTCAGCTCCGCRTACAGGGGGACGATCCCTTCCCTGCTCCTGCTGGCTACGCTGTTCCTGATACAAACCAGGAGGCCGTTGGCCACCTCAGCCACCTGGGCACGCTGCTGGCTCCTGTTCAGCCGGCTCTCRACCAGCACCCCCAGGTCCTTCTCTGCCATGCAGCTCTGCAGTCACTCTGCCCCAGGCCTGTAGTGCTGCTTGGGGTTGTTGTGTCCCAGGTGCAGGACCCGGCACTTGGCTTTGTTGAACCTCAAACAGTTGGTCTCAGCCCATCCAGCCAGCCTATCCAGATCCCGCTGCAGAGCCTTCCCACCCTCAAGCAGATCAACTCCTCAGACACCGCCTCGAAGTGGAAGAATAGGTCGCAGTGGCTCTGCCCTGGCATATTGTTCCCCAAAATGCCTCTTGTTAAGTTGGGCACTCAGCTCTGTCACTCGTGACTGTAACGGGACACGGGGTGACAGGACAGAGCTGTTTCCAGAGCATGACCTGCGGTGGCACGGCTGCCATGCAGCGGGTTGCTATAGCCGCTCCTATAGTCGGCTCCTATATAGCCGGCTCCTAGAGCGCGGAGTGCCCCGCTGGTAGCACAAGCACACGTGGGAGAGTCTCCAATCACAGCATTTAAATCAATGTCTTAATTAAAGTTATCAAGTGAGAGAWTAGGATTAGGGGATTAGAGGAAGCTGTAGTAGGGAATATAACTCTATATAAGAGGTGATACTTAAAACTGTGGGTTAATTAAGTGTGGATTAATGATAGAAGCATGTTTTTGAAATCTGGTTTTAGCAGTACYGCTGGCTCTGGCTCCTCTTTTTCTTTCGCTCCCTGCATGGGAGCTTCTGGGTGGGGATCTGCGGTGTGCGGCAGGGCTGCCCCGTGCTGCGCCCCAGGCTCCTTCTCTCGCCGCGGGGGGCCACCGGCGGGCTGGGACTCTGCGCCTGTCACCGCGGTGCTGGCSACGGTCGGTCCCTCCTCTGGGCAGCGCGTTGATAGAAACAAAGGTTTTAGCTGCACAAGGGGAATAATCTTTTCATGGCAACTCTAGGGCTGCGGTAGTGTCTGTAATACTGAAAGAAATGCTTGCTTCATAAGGAGAAAGCAATTCTGAGAACAGAGGGAAAAACACGGAGTATACTGAGTACTTGCTTCCTAACTTTTTCCTGCCTCCAAGAGCAGCTCTGTAAAATCCATCGGCATGGTCAGATGCCATTTTTTTGTGTAACCCAAACCTGCTTGGCTTGAAAGTGTCTTAACCAACACTACCATGAGACCTCCAGGTAGTATATAAAGGGGGGCACGTGTTACYGGGACTGTTATGGTTTTATTCTGGACTTGCTTACTTGATACTATTTGTTTTGATGCTCTCTTTGTAATTGCTCTTTACATTTTTGGAGATAAATTTCACAAAACTTGCAGTATATCTAAAAGAATAGAAGAGAAAAGTATGGCTAAACCCTGGGACTGCTTTGTTTCTGTTTTAAAAGAAATGAGATAATGTGCCTTTTTTTTCTAATGTTAAGTTAAATTTGTTGCCTTGTTAAATTGGGAACGCCTCACAATAACCATCAGCATTATTTTTTCTCTTCTAGCTGCTGAGTGTGCTGCCTTGCCCCTGGTCTAGCTACAAGTATGACTTGACTGACTTGCATTCATGGCKCTTGGATGATCTGGTGAACCATGGAGCTCAAAGTATGGGTGGATGGAGTCCAGAGGATTGTCTGTGGGGTCACTGAAGTCACAACATGCCAGGAGGTCGTTATAGCTCTGGCTCAGGCTATTGGTAAGTAACTCTGCTACTTGGATTCCCAGGAATGAGGTGAAGCCTTCTATGAATTAAGCTAAATGCAGGGTAGATGGGGTCTTACTTGAATATTAGAACAAAAGCTTATRAAACACAGTAGAATAACCTTGAACAATGTTAGCTTGCAGATTTTCTTTTCAGCTTGCTGCAGATTAAGGAAACAACAACAACAAAACACTGGAATCTGCAAACGTCCATTCTCTAAATAACAGTGGGCTGCTGTTTGCCATTGCAGACGAAGCCTGGACGAAAGACAGTGCTAAGCAGTGATTGTTTGGAGAGCCAAGACACTATTAAAGAGGTGCAAAACAACTGGCTAGCTTACCTGACAGTGATATTAACTAAAACTATACACACTTTAGGATCCTTGTCTGTATTGGGAAGAGATACCCGATCAACAAAATAGGTCCTTCAGGTTCTCCTCTTACTCTTGTATTCCACCTGACCCAGTAAAAGGCGAGTGCCTTGGCGTACTCAGTGTTAGCTGTTCGGGGAACAGTTTATGCAGACATGGAAATCTTTCATGCTCCGGTGCAACGAAGTCCATTCCTTCAGTCTTGTCATATCGTTCCCAGTGGTTAAGGGCATCCTAAATACAAATTCCAACCCTTCTTTGTGTTTCCTGTGCTGAATCTTATTTTCTGCTAAAATTTTATAATTGAGTTTGCACCCTGTTTAAATTTAGACACTGGAACAGCATCTTGTGTAAAATTAAATCCATAATTTAAGGACTAGCTTTCAGTTTCTTCACTATTCCAAAGACTTTGTRGGACTGTGTTAGTGCAGTCCTACTGAATTGCAAAATCATTTATTTTTATACTTTAAAAATAAAGCCAGAAGTATTAACTATATATCCAACCTATAATYGTTGTCACAATTTGTCTGAATTTCTGTATGTTTATTTAGTTAAATATACTTTTGAACATCATTTTCATATACTTTCAGAAGAAAAAGAAGCAGTAGAAATTCAGCGCCTTTTTATTTTGTATCATAAGGGAACTGAACACAATGCTAACTGGTGCATGCGCTGTTTGTGTGCATCAAATACCTTTAAAATGCCCTTCAGAAAGTACAGAGTGTGTCTCTCAAAAATGGATTCAGAAGTTAACATGCTTCTCCTGTGTGTGCTAGTGGCAACCTTTTATTTAATGCTGATCGGTTCATGAATTGCTTCCATCTAGGCTTTTTAGACACTCTTACACCACTGTGTTTATTTGGTAGTGGTGATGGAGAAGTGTTATGTGTAACTACAGTGGGTAGTTTGTGGTAGACTTGTCTGTTCTTTGGAAAACATCTGGAATAATGGAGCCCCCTTTTTCTCCCTTCAGCTTCTATGACAATGTCAAACACCAGTATTAATGACACTTGTCTTTAGGTCTCTCCAAGCCTTTTGTCAGGCCCTTCATCAGAAAAGCAACCATATGTCTGCACCTCTGATTTGGCYGTATGTCCTAGCTTACCAGGAATTACTGTCACTTGAATTTGCATGGGAAGCTATTAAAATGTATTCCTCTGCTCTCACCTGACATTTGGAGGTGGAAAGCAGCCAGTCTTTGCTGGCTTCCTCCTTGGTTGGCTGTTATTTTGTATTTTCCACTTTGCAGTCTGGCTCCTTGAGAAGTCCCATAGCTTAGCAGCAGGGTCTGTCTGCTGGCCTGTCTGCAAAGTTCTTCAGATGCTCCTTTTGTTTTCTCAGGTCGTATAATTTTGTTGCCAGGTCCTTGATGTAAAAGTACTCAAAATGCACAGCCTTCTTCACTCTAAAAATCTGAAATATGGGCTGCAACTGGTGTTATTCRCATTGAAATGCAGCGTTAGGTGCATCTGCAAGTTAACTCTTAACAGCCAGACCTGCTGAAGAAAGTACTTGCCCCTTCCCTTCTAAGACATCCATAGTTCAAGCAGCTTCTTGTGAGCAAACAGAAGCAGCCACTATCCTAGAGGTATGAAAAATAACACTTGACAATTTCTATTTCTAAAATGAAAAAAAATCCAAGTCTGGCATAGGGTCACAGAGTGCTTGAGGTTGGAAAGGGTCTCTGGGGATGGCCTAGTCCTGCCCCTCACCATGTTAAGCAGGGCCAGCTAAAACAGGTTGCCCAGAACTGGCAAAACCAGTCCGGTTCTGAATAGCTCCAAGGGTGGAGAGGTCACAGCCTCGCTGGGCACTCTGCCCCCATGTCCAGGCACCTACATGGGAGGAAAGCTTCCCCCTGCACCCTTAAGTTGAAAGGGAATTGCTTGTATTTCAAGAAGTTTCCTTCCCTGTCACTTGATCAAATGCAGGGCCTGTCTTCTGATCTCCCACTGATAAGGGCAGTGAGAAGGTTTCCGTATCTTGTGGTTCCCAACCCTCCCCTCATGTCATAGAAAGTCAGAAATAACAGAAAACTCTTGGGTTTGGAAGAAARCTTTCTGGCATGCGGAGACATGGCCTTATATTCCAGAGTGGCTTTATTCCAAAATGGCAAGTCAGGCTAAGCTACAATCACTTAAACCAGACTCAGTGCCATAACCAAAGYGTAGCCTAATCCTTTGGCAATCAGTAGGAGTTGTATTACTTTTCCTGTCTATATAGAGCTCCCCGAGCTACTCCTTAGAAACTGATGTCTGTTACTATTATTGAGGTAGGGGACAGGCCCACATATCTTTCTGGTTTCCCTCCCTCCCTGAGACTGTGCTGCTGATGGTTGTCATCTGGCACCTGGTCTTGCATTAGAAGCTCCTGCCCCCACCGCCTCTCTCCTGAGCGTTTAGGAACAGTGAATGATTCTTCTCCAAGTTTCTGTTCAAATTAGGTTTTATTTCTGTTTTACTTGAAGCCAAAGAGTCAAATTTCAATCCTTATTCAAAAAAAAAAAAAAAAAAAAAAAGTATTTTGGCAATCCCAGTCAAGCTATTTTAAAAAACATGTGCATATATTTTAATGAATGAATGAGAGAATGCTAGCAGATAGATGTCATTTTGGATGCTAAAATTGATGGTGTCTCCAAGTTAGGAGGAGTTAGAAATGCATTAGCTGGAGGGAGGGTCTCTGGAATTCAAGAAAGACATAAAACTATCAAGCTGCAAGTTTCCAGAGAATGAAATCACCTTCCAGTGGGATCTCAGAAAACTCATAAAAGGTAATATTGTTACCCAGTACTGTTTTCCTTCTTTCCTTCTGCCTTTCTCCCTTTCTTTCTTTCTTTCTCTCTCTCTCTCTCTCTCAATCTGCTCGCTGATTACCAAGTAACAGGAAGACTTGACCTTATAACACAAGTCAGAGAAATGATCTTTTTCAGGTTTAGAAACTAAGTCGTCACCAAAATAAACCGCAGCACCCAGCTTAAYGGAAGAATCATATATCTTTCTTTCAAAACACTTTTGCCAGGAGCCAACCTAAAGAACACGTGTTAGCTGATAGATTAGGCAAATACGGCTGTAAAAGGTTGTGTTTGTTTGGTTTTGTTTTGTTTCATTTTTAGGTTATTTCTAGTAATTTTGACTTTTGCTAGATACTTTCCATTGAAATCTAAAAGAAAAATCCTCCAGAGGAATATGTTGATTAGCACAGAAACAAATACTCTTGGCCTCTTTTTTTTTCTGTTTGTCTGTTTTCTGGAAGTGATTTCTTGCCAGTTCTCCCCCGGACTGCATTTTTGGGGGATTTCCTTCCCCTCTGGAGATTAGAATGGATCCTCTCTGGCCAGAATGACGTGTGTGTTTCCCAAGAATATTTCAGTGTGCAGAATTTGAGCTTGAACTTCTCAGCAAAGTCCTAATTTCCAGTGGTAGATAATTAAAACAGCAGAATTGCWTGAAATATTGCTATGGATTAGGACTCTCTGGCTATATATCAGGAGAATATAGCTCTGTCTCAGGAGAATATGGACTCTCTGAGCAAGAAGTAAAGCTGTCTATTTACAATTAAGCAATGCAGCTCTCAGTTCTTTATTGCTGTTGAGGATTTTTCCTCTAAGATTAAACAGGTAATTAATAAAAAACATTAATAAAAATGAAGCTCTCCATGCTGTTTCAAGCATGTGTTAGGGCATTATAAGGCTCAGGCACAGCTGTATTTGGAAAATTCACCTCACTTTGTCGCTCTCCTCCCCTCCTCTAAATAACTTCTGCTAAAGCAAGTGCCAGAGCTGGCTGTGAGAGCCCCCAAGGGAGAGGATCTTGGTGGGACGGAATCACCTTGGCCAGGCTGCCTCCCTGGCTCTCCCCTGCTCCGCTTTATCTCCGCAGGAGATCGGTCCGCCGGGCACACGCTGACTTCRGGGGGCTTTGAAAGGCAACAGAAAGGATGACAGGATTTTAAGTGCGTTGTTCTGCCAGGTTGTGATAAGCTCTATATGCTTTCATTTAAGAGAAGAGATAATAGTAATAAACCGTGGCTTCAGTCCCGATAAGGGCTTGTAAACACATTTTGCATGCGGTCAGACCAAGTGGAGACTGCATAGAGCTCCCTCACTGGCAGTAGGTGTGAGCATGTCTTTCTGTGGATGTCTTCCCTTAGGACAGGACTGCTATTCTGATTTCTGTTGTTTTAATAGCTCTGAGTAATAAGAGTTCTCTCACCTCTATTTTAAAGACTCTTTTAATCACTCTTGTAATTTAATGAATTCTCAGGTAGCCAAAACGCTGTTTCTTAAATTGATGTAGGTGTTAACTGAAGTATCGCATAATATCAGCCTCCTATTTCAGAGGGATTGAGTTCAAATCATAATGGGTTTATTAAAATTACCAGCAGTTACTTTTCCATCCGTGCTGTTAAAGATTCAAGAGCAAATGCTGTTGCTGCTTTGGTGAGGCAAGCTATTTTCTCTGAACCGTTCTGCCCTTTCCAAGATATAACTCTAAGACTGTCCCTGTCCCAGAAAGRCTTTGCATGGATAGGCTCCTGCGCTCTTTTAGAGGCAGGACAGGCATTAACCTTTTCTGTGTCGACAGTATTGATAATAGAGCAAGAGTCCTATCAGAGGTGGTGCAGCAGAAGTGTTGCTACTGCTGCTTTCCCTTTGAACTGTCATTTTGGTTGCAAAAATAGTTGCATTTCTGTATTATTGCAACTGGAAATGCATATTGAGAAGCATTAGAAGAGGTTGTACCTCCTACCACCTTCATGGAGTATAATTTAAAATCCCACCTCTCGAGAGTCTAAAAAACACAGTTGCAAGTCAACAGCTCCTCTACCTCATTAGTTTAATCACAGTTCACCTCATTAGCTTAGTCACAGCTCACTGTGATCTCAGTGCTGAGAYCCTCCTAGCGAGGTCAGTCCCCAGCTAAGGCTGCCGCGGGTGGGCAGATGAAAGGGGCGCTCAGCCCCAGAGCTCCGTGTTTGCCTCTGCAGAAGAGCAGCAGCYGACCTGGGGCCCCGGCTGCTGGTAACTCCTGAATGTGCCATTGAAAAAGTTGGAGCTGCGGGCGTTAGAAAGAGCTGGCTCCAAACCCTGGCGCACGGGCTCTTCGCCAGCGTAGCTGCGGRCGCCCGGGTCCGGGAGGCCTTCTCCCTCTTTGATCTCCCCTGCTGTTATTTGCAAGGTTGCTTGCAAGGCATTTCTGTATTAATGGAAACTGCAATAAGCCYGTGTGCTTAGCTAGCCTAAGGCTCAAACCTGACCCGCTCAATCTCACCAGTGATCCTTAGTGCAGGTGCACTGTGCTTTACATACCGAACGTATGGGTGCTTCTGGGGCAGCTGGGAATTCACTTCCTCACACCACAAATAGGAATTCTTGTTGGTCATCTAGAGAGAGAAATACTGCATGGTGCCCAGCAGATTGGGTGGGTCCATGCAGAGTATTAACCAAAGGCAACGTGGCCCTGAGGCAGCACAGAGACCCTGTGCCGCATGGCCCTGAGGCAGCACAGAGACCCTATGCCGCTTTCCAGCCCTTGATCCGCTGTGGGGCACAGAGCAAAGGGGAGCTCAGCACAGGCCCTGTGTGGCGCTGGCTGCATAACTTGGTACCGTTCCTCTTGGGACACTACAAGTGTCCAAAAATAAAGTTACTCTAATGTGGTATGCTGCTGTATCATAAAGACGACAAAAAAAAAAAAGATATTTTTGAAGCTAAGGGGCCCCGTCCAACCAGCCCCTTGTGAACATCAGCACAGTACTTGAGGCTGTGCTTTGGTAGCTCCTTGTAGCGAGTGCTTAACTGCTCATTGAACTTCCTTGCCTGCACATATTTTATAAATCTGCAGAAGATTAAAGGTGTGGTACAACTCTGAAAAAATAGCATAGGATTTAATAAATGCTTAAACACTGATAGGGGCCACATTACCTGAGKGCAGCTGCCTCCTTGTAGGTGGTGGCACATCAAAAATAGCAGTTATGCGGCTGTCCATGTTGTGAAAGGTCCTGCAGTTAGTTTTGAATTGACTTGTCCCCTCTTTCATCAGTGAATTAACAGCACCTGGGCAGCCACAACTGTGTTTGCCCACAGGAGGAGGGATTAATCAGGATCAGCAGTAGCCTGAGTAGCAGTAATGATCCCAGCTGAGAATAGCTTTGTTTTGGGCTAGGCCTGAGCTTCCCGCGTGGCTGCTGAACTGCATAAATTCTGCTGCAAAACACCATCCTCTTTGTGTGGCTCCTGAAGGCTGAGTTCATTCCCTAGCACCGTKGGTTGATTGGGGCTGTAACCAGGATGGAAATAGTTCTTGGCAAGTGCTTCATTTAGTTATTTAATTCAGTTTTGGTTGAGATTGCTAGGGGTTTTTTTTTTTTCCCCTTCTTCTTTCATTTTGTTATGTTTAAGTAGTGTGTTCAGCAGCGGAGCGACTGGAAATCGTGTGCTGATCATGCACCTCCTGGCGTTCTGGTTACAATTTTAAGACATCTTTGAACTCTTCTGTTTCTGACACAACAAGAAGTTTAGTAGCATTACCGTGATTGCAAACTGCAGGCTGAAAGCTTTTAAGATTAACAAACTAGAGTGGTAAAATGCCACCTTTGTCCTGTGTTCTGCAGGTTGCTTTTACTTCACTTTTCTTCTTTGGGGTGGTATTGTCAGCGTGCCGCAGTGAGCGGCACTACGTTTATTTTTCCTGTAATGGCCACTGCAGACTCTAAATCTGCATGAACCGCTGCACACTGTTGTGGGCTGGCAAAACTCTCTGATTTTGAATCTTGGCGCAGTAAACTCATTCCTAAAGTGCTTTACATCTATTTCTAAGGGGGTTGGCCAAGAAGGTTGGTATGTTGATAGTTTTTTTTCCCTTAAACTTTCAGCGCTTACCCCGAGTCATTTATTTATAAGGTATTAAGAATTTGGTTTTTTTTTTTCCCCCTGCTGCTTCCTGGTTTTGACAACTACTGTCGGTCMAATCTTGATGCTCTCCTTTGAGCTCCTGCTCCTAACTTGGAAGTGAACACAGGGTGTTGCTCTCGTTGCTGTTGTTGTTCTCCTGTTTGGCTACTGATTACGGCTAGTGTGACCCATCAGCCAAAGCAGCCTGTTCTCTGGTTAGTGCCTGTCRAGCTGATCTTTCTGGTTCTTCTAGTGTTGTCTGGTGTGTCACAGCTGGCTGTGAGAAAGAAAGTGAGACCAGAGGAAGAAAACCCATTATTTGGGGAGCCACTAGTGATARCATCTAGTCCTCCCCATTGCCCAGTGGCATAAGGGGCTGGTTTTTTGAGCAGTTGTGACAAAACAAACCTGTATTTAAATGATAGKCCATCATGGAAGTCTGTGTGTGCATGTATAACATTAAAGCAGCTTTCTCCATATTTTCTTTAAATTTCCTATAAGGTTAATGGTAATTGCAGAGCTGTACTGAAAGCCACTGGGATAACTGCTTTTAACAGGGGTTAATCTTTCCAATCTTCCTGTAAACAGTGCTGCAGCTTTAGAGTAAAGGCGCTTTCCTGATAAAAGAAACTGGCTTTGCCCTGCGCTTGGCCAGCCCTTTATCACAGGGTAGGAGGGGCGGTTAGAAATAATAAAGCAATTAGTGCAAACCACAGATGCTGCCTTTTTTTTTTTTTTTTTTTTTTAGGCACTCCATAGGGAGTGTCAGAGGAAAAGGACGCTTAAGCTCAATTACAGGTGTTTGGCAGCCCAGTTTAATCCTTAGATGCAAGGTATGCATCTTGCTACTATTGAAAGCAAGCCACACTGCGCTGTGCAGCCAGCAGTTTCTACAGGGCTCACAAAGCAGCACAGCAGCCAGCAAAGGAGTGGAGATTCCCAGCGTCTTCCCGAACCCTGTATATCCTGCGAGGAGATGCCGAGTTGCTCTCGCGGGTGGGAGCCTGCGCAGGTGGCCAGAGCGGCTGCTGCTGTCAGGGCCRGCAGGCTCCGCGGTCCCTTCCGCGCGCTCTGCTCTGCCAGGTGGGGAGTCRGGCTGACCGTTAGCCCATGGATGATGCTGTTTAACAGCAGATATGTTAAGAATGATGTTTGAGTTCCCGCGGGACGGGGTCTGTGCTCGCTCTCCCCGCCGGGCGCGTGTGGCGGCGCAGGAGAGGCCGGGCCAGACTCCCGGCTCCGGGTGAGCCCGGGTGCAGCGCGGGGCCCGCCGGGGCGGAGCGGTGCTCGGCCTCGCCGCGCGGTCCGGCTGCGCCCTCTCCGGGCTGGCGCCGCTCACGGCCTCTCTCGCTGCCCGCAGGTCGCACGGGCCGGTACACGCTCATCGAGAAGTGGCGCGACACGGAGCGGCACCTGGCGCCGCACGAGAACCCCATCGTGTCGCTCAACAAGTGGGGCCAGTACGCGAGCGACGTGCAGCTCATCCTGCGGCGCACGGGGCCCTCGCTCAGCGAGAGGCCCACGTCGGACAGCGTGGCGCGCGGCCCCGAGAGGACGCTCTACCGGCAGAGCCTGCCGCCCCTCGCCAAGCTGCGGCCCCAGGCCGACAAAGCCATAAAGCGGAGGGAGCCCAAGAGGAAATCGCTGACGTTCACTGGCGGCGCCAAAGGGCTAATGGACATCTTTGGTAAGAGTAAAGAGGCCGAGTTCAAGCAAAAGGTGCTCAACAACTGCAAAACGACGGCAGACGAGCTGAAGAAGCTGATCCACCTCCAAACGGAGAAGCTTCAGTGCATTGAAAAGCAGCTGGAGTCCAATGATGCCGAGATCCGCTACTGGGAGCAGAAGTACAACTCCAGCCTGGAGGAGGAGATTCTCAAGCTGGAGCAGAAGATTAAAAGGAACGAGGTRGAGATCGAAGAGGAGGAGTTCTGGGAAAACGAGCTGCAGATCGAGCAGGAGAACGAGAAGCAGCTGAAGGAGCAGCTCCAGGAGATGAGGCAGCGGATCCTGGAGTGCGAAAGCAAGCTGAAGGAGTACTTGTCTCAGATCCACAACATGGAGAGCGGCCTGGAGGCAGAGAAGTTGCAACGGGAAGTTCAAGAACCCCAAGTGAATGAAGAAGAGGTCAAAGAGAAGATCGAGAAGGTGAAAGGCGAAATTGATGTTCAGGGCCAGCAAAGCCTGAGATTGGAGAACGGCATTAAAGCTGTAGAAAGGTCTCTGGGCCAAGCCACCAAACGGTTACAGGTAAGAACACCCTTTCTATCTATAGCTATAAAGCTGGTTGTAGTGAATTTTTAGCTCTGCTCATAAGGCTGTTGTTCTGAAGAATAGCACCTCTTATTTTTTGACTTACTGGTGCTCAGGATTTTTCTCTCTCCACCTCAGGCTGTTGTGGCACATATGTCACCAGCGAATCTCATTCATGTATCACTTACTCTTTTGCACTCTTAAATTCTAGATACAGAATGGAAATCCATTTTGTAGCAGAGAGGTGAATGAGAGACGGACTCTGGGGATCAGACTTGACTGACTTCTGGTGGTTTGAGGTGCTGTACACCGTGGGATGGAGGCTTTGTGCATCAGTTGAGTTGTGGTTCTTGTTGTATTTCCACCACTCGAAGTTACTGCAGCCCACTGCAGTACCGCAGCTGCAGCAATGTGGTTCTGCTGTTGTAGAATCTGCACCCGATGTGCAAAGAGATTTTGCATTCTTGCTCCTGTCCTCCCAGAACCACATCCATTTAAGCTGTTTTCATGAAACAAAGGGAGAAATGTAACCTGCTCTTCCAGAGCAGAATGAATGAAAAGTGTGAGCAGTTCTGGCCCTAAACTCCCTAATAAATAAATAATAGAACTCCCTAAATAGCTTCACAAACGGATATGAATTTAGGAGATGAAGCCAACTGGATTTGGGGAGATACTTAACAGATTTTTTTTTAACCTTGTCTCCTGTGAAAATTGAAAAATCTCAAAAATTGAAAAATGAGCTTTTTATGATATTGCTTCTGTTGCTTTGCATATTTACTGTTCAGAAAATCCCATGGGACACCAAGCTGCAGGATTAAYGTGTTCGTAAACAAATACAATTTGAGAGTTTGTCTCCTGAGTACCCAGATGTAGAATCTAATGGATGTAAAATAAATTGTGGAGAGTTTTTTTTAGGGTCACCTAGATTTTGGAACAGGCATGACTTCCATTTCTCAGTCCTGTTCCTCTAAAAGTTCTTAGCAAACAAATGGAAATAAAAATTAGTACGGCAAGCTGAGGCCAGCCCCATGATCTGAGTAGCTTTAAACGGATCTAATAGAAAAGCATCAGTGACAAAGCAACTGGCATTTAAAAGGTCTTAACAAAASTGAAGGCTCAGTTATTTTTCCCACTATCTGTTGAACTCCAGCTCAGTAGCAACTTAGGCGCAAGTTTAAAGCCAGCAGAGGCTCCGCTGTTCGTGGGCCGTTCCTAGGACTGGTCTCTGCTGCCTGTTGGAGCTCCCGTATAACCGTGCGGAGCAGCAGCTTGGCAGCCTCCCCGTGTGGCTAGAAGGAGCATGTAGAACAAGGGCGATGGATGGAGGTGGCCACGGGCACCCTGCCCACGGGAGATGCAGGCCCTGCTGCTAAGGGATCTGTTGAGTGGAGGGGAACCCTCAGTGCAAGAATATCTACTGCAGCTCTGGGCTCTGCACATCTCGGCAGAATGAGGCTGTTGAGGAAGATCATAAAAGATGAGACGAGGGGTTGGTGAGCGCCCCAGGAGCTGGGCCGCATTCTGTGAAGCACAGCATGCTTGTGGGTTATGTGGAGATTGACACTTTAAACCAAAAATGCAAAGAGCAAAAGAAAGGAAATAACCTCYGTTTAGCAGCAGCAGCAGAACTTACCAAGCGGTCCAAGTCATGCTGCCCTTTCCTGTGGGGCCAGGAGCTGATGCCAGAGCGGTGCTGGGTTGGTGCATTTTTCATAGTACTTGTTATTACCTATATTCGCTCGCTTCTGTCGTGCCAGCATTATTCTCAGATGACATAAGAAACATCTGCTAGTGCTTCAAGGAGCAATATAAGTAGACCAGTAGTAACCCATAGCAGGTAATACTTAGTGCTGATTTGCTTTGTAAATCACAAGAGTAAAATACCTTTTATCGGTCATTTGCCCCTGAATTTACAAATCAGGACTTCTCCATGCAAGGGAGAGCAGGGCTGCCCAGCCAGTGCCCAAGGAAGGGCTCAGCTGCTGCCTGCGTCTGCTGCTGCTTACTGCCCCTTGCTCTCCCCCAACAGGACAGGGAGCAGGAGCTGGAGCAGCTCACCAAGGAGCTGCGGCAAGTCAACCTGCAGCAGTTTATCCAGCAAACAGGCACGAAGGTCACGGTGCTGCCCGCCGACCCCGTCGAGGTGGAGGCCCCGCACGCCGAGCTCCAGAGAGGTGCAGTGCTCGGGGCTTTTGCCCTTCTCGGGCAGAAGGGAGAAGGGGAGGGCGACACGCTTACCCGCTGCGTTAACGCTGGTGGCCGTACATCAAGCCAGCTCTGTTGGCAAAGAAGCTAGTGTGACRTGAAGAGGACGTGGTTTCCAGTGCGTCCCTCCCTGCCAAGGGCTAGCAAGCTACAGCTAAACAGTGGGTGACTCTCAGCTCCCGCCGTGCACGAGCTCGCTTGTGCCGCCTGTAACCTGCTGGGCGGCAGGCAGCGAGACGCCGTGCGGCACCGCCGCTCAGCTGCAGTCCCGTCCGCTGGCGGGACGTGCTCTCAGAGGGGAGAAGGAATGTGTCTGGATCCTGAGGAATCCCAGCCAGCAGCCGTACAGGAGCGGGAGCTAATCCGCCTGGGCCGCCAGCCACGCACCGGCCCTGCCCAGCTGGCTGCGGCGCCCTGTGCGATCAGTGCCGCGCGTGCCGAGCGCTGCACACAGGGCCGCTGAGGTGGGAGCGGGGCGGCGCTCCGGGCGCTCCTCAGAGAAGCTCCCCTGGCTCCGTGCAGCCTCCAGCCCTGTCGCATTTTCCATGGGGCATGCTGGAGGGGGCAGCAGAAGGCGACAGCATCCGTGTTCTGATGCTGGCCTTTTAAGGACAAAAAGGTTTCTTTTAGGGACCAGAAGTGGGAGATTCGAATGTGCATTGGCACGAGCTCTTTCTGCGCATGGCTGTACAAACCCCTGCAGGTTTCTGCATGTTTAGGGGTGGGTAGTTACCCTGAGGGCTTGTGTCTGCTTTAAGGTGGTAGGAAGCGTGTGCCTTAGGTCTCCGTCGCTTCCCACTCTGGCACCTGACTTATTGGCCGCATGTGACATGTTTTTCCTGCACCACACTGAAGGGGACCCACAAAGAGGAGGCCGAGGTGTGTTCTACAAGCCTCGCCCTTGAGGGGTTTTCTAACTGTCTCCTTTCTTGTGCAGATGCAACGTTTCAGTCTGGCTCACTGAAACGCCCCGGCTCCTCAAGGCAACTCCCCAGCAACCTTCGGATCCTGCAGAATCCCCTGTCGGCYGGTTTTAACCCGGAGGGCATTTACGTATGACAGTGCATACCTCTCTGGAGAGCACCTAGGAAGGTACCCCGGACAAGAGACACTTTTTATTCTACCAGTGATGAGTGGAAGAAGCTTTTCTGTTAAGCCACCACACTTCAATTTTTCTTCTTCCTCTGACACGCCACTTGGAGCCATACCCTGTGCACTGATGCTAAAGAACAGAGGACCCATTTCAACTCCCACCTGGCAAAAATGAACTTGCTGTCACATGGCTAGAATGCAAAAGCCTTCACTTATTTTTGCCACTTTGGAAGCATTTGGGAAAGTATTATTCAATGTATAGGCATAAATAAAAGACTAGAGCAGGGTGAAGGAAATGGTGTATGCAACTGATCCGAGGTTTAATTTATTCCCTTTAATCAATGGACATGTGAATGTTGACCTTTTATATTTTTTATTTTTAACTTGTGAATAACCATGTACTCTGGTACATCGGTCTGACAAGGTGACTTCATTTGTGTACAAACCTCCAGCATTTGGTCAAGTAGAACAACTTGCAATGCAGAGTGTTTTGTGGAGTGTGGAACCCTTTAAATGTCTTATTTTTTTCACCACTGATTGTGTTGGTTTCTGTTGTGGCTCACCCTACGTCACGTCCCATCCATTGCTACCTTTTAAGGCCCGAAAAGTGAATTTGTGGGGTTTACTTGCTGCTGAGTCTGCCTTGACTGAAGCACCTAGTGTTCAAAAGATTTATGGAATTTAAACCTTGTCTTGATAAGAATATTTCCAGCATATGATTGAAGATGCACTAGCTAGATGATATTTTATTATATAGAATGTATATTTGAAATATTTTGCCACATTGTATATGCCTTTTGAGAAAAAGAACAGTGTAAGAAGTTGTCTTCATAAGTCTTACCAGAAGAGGCGAGGAGGCTTTCACTGTGTGTGATTTCTGTACTTTAGTTTTTCCACTAGCCAGTACAGTGTTCTTGTTTTGCAGTAACTCGAGTCGGTGGAGGGGAGGAGAACAAAACAACTGCACAACCTCTTCCAGAAATCCCTCGCGTTCTGTGGTGGAGAAGGGGCCTGGAAAGGCTCCTGGGAGGTCCACAGCAGAGCCGCTGCTGCCTTGAGCGGGGCCAGGAGCCCTCTGCAGGTCCCCAGGGCTCTGTGGTAAAACCGCCAGCCCCTTGGAAAGGTCTGTTGCTCTCGAGCGCCCTTCAGAACGTGAATGTGCAGGGAGGAGCGGGAGGAGCTCCCCACGGTTCGTAGTGCACCTCACTTATGCACCTCATTTACCTTTTGCAACAGCACGTGGAGGGACTGCATGAGAGTGGCCTCATGCTATTTAATGCTATCAAAACTAACCACGGGTTAGAGAGGGAAAAAAAAGAAAAAATGGCAGGTGTAGAGAAAGATGCTGGGATTGATTCAAACAGATGTGAAGTTTGTAGAGTCAGGGGTGTGAGGAGCYGAGCCCCAGAGCTGGCCTGGGCGGGTATGAGCTTTGCCCAGCCCTGCTTGGCTTTCCTCCTCCGGCAGCGAGTGTCCAGGCTGTGCCCTCCCCTAGGCCTGGGAGGCAGCCACGGAGCTGTCGGGACCCTGCTCAATACCTGGGTCCTGAGAGCAGGAGCCCCTGCCTGCGGGCAGTGGTGGGCCGGTGCCATGGCAGAACTCCCTTGGCTGTGGTAGGATCGGGATGTTGCCACCGGTCAGGAACCTCCAAGCTTTTCACCACAGAAAGTTCTTTAAAATTCTTCACCCTTAGCAACCTCTTATGTGGATTTACTGATCTGCAGTAAATGTTAAATAACAGCTGCGGGGGGTTTTGTTTGTTTGTTTCTTTACTTTTTTTTTTTTTAAGGAGCTTCCTCATCCTCCTGACATGTGGAAGTCTTACAAGATATAGCAGAAGATGAAGGACTCTTAAGTGTTAAATGCATTTTTCCCTTTTCACTTCTTAATGGCATCATATATTTCAAAAATGCTGCTGTATTTAGACTAACAGCAACAGATCAGGCTGTGAATATATAAAGGACCTTTTCAAATGGCCTCTGGATTTTTACTGTCCAACTTGTCAGGTCGGYCCTGTGAGCAAACTGGAAAAGGAGATGTTCTTACCCCAGCAGTCTTTGCAGTGCTCACAGGTTTTACTGTTAGTGTATCACAAGTCTGTGCTCATGTTTACTGTGCCCATAACTTTCTTTGTATGAAAAAGAGAATGTGTGTGTGTATATATGTGTGTATGTGTATATATTTATATATATGCACACATTTTATATATAAAGAAATATCAGTGCAAACTATACATAGTTTGGGGACAATATATGTCCAAGGTACTTGAGCATATATGCCTTACATTCTGGGTTCAATTTATAGAAACAAACCAGCCCTCCTGCAGAGATTTTGCATCTTCAACACCTTTTGATGTTAGAGAACTGAAGACACTCAGCACCTTGCAACGTCTGGCCCAAATTATGCTGCATAAGGGAGAAAAACATGCAGAAAAGCTTGTTCCAAACTCGGCTACGTACTGAAACAAAGCATTTTTAAGGCAGGTTTGCTTATTTATGCAGCCAGTGATTTTGTCATGCTTCAAGTGCATCTCCCACAGTTTAAGTTGGAGCTGAATTGGGCTCTTTGCTCATAAAAGCTGTGCTCTTTCTCTGCCAGACTATCCCTTGAAAGGGAGAGAGGAGGGAAAAAGGTGTTAAGGGGCAGGAGAAGGGGGCTCGGGAGGGCACGAGGTAGAGGGGCCTGTGCGGAGCGCGGCGGCTGCTGCAGCCTCRCGTGGCCCCCCTGCCACCCCTGCAGCTTTCGTCAAGGTGACCTGAGAAGGGGGGCAGCTGCGGCCGCCCTCGTGGCCGGGAAGGGCCCGGAGGGCCTCGAGCTGCCCCKTGGGGCAGAGGCGAAACGTTTCCCCCCAACACGCCGCCCCTGGCACTCACTGCGCTTCATTCCCCCAGGGAAAAGCTCGGCAGCRTTTTCACCACCTCTGTAAATAAACCAAAAGGAAATGGCATGTCCTCGCATTAAATGTGAAGTGAGCAATGTATTACCACCCTTAAAAGTTCCTCACGTTATAGCGTTCAGAGTTTTGCTTCTGGTCGACTTCAGAACCTCACTGTTTTTCTTTCCAGAAGCAGGAATACTCATTTCCAGAAGTGTTTCACACCTGCTTATGGGGCATTAGCAGAAAGGAAAGCTGCTCATACTAATTTTAACAAGTGCCATATAATGTACTGGCCAGCATGATAAATACGGAGGGTTTTTCTGCATTAAATAGTTGAATACACAAGCACTAATTTTCCAGTGCACAGGGAATTTATATGGAGAATTCTTTTTACTAATGGGAATTAAATGTGTTACCTCTCGCGTCCTCGAGGATACAGTTCATTTTTGCTGATCATGCTATGTTGCTGAGGGAAAGGGAGAGCGACTGTTGGGAAAGCAGGTAGGTTAAGGCTAGTGGGGAAAAAATAAACACTTCTAAATGCCCAAGCTAGGGAGAAAGTAGAGTCCCGCCTTGAAAAGCGAGCTAGGAACCTACCTCCCATTATCCTGCAGTGGGACTTAGGCTCCCAAGTGCCTGAATCGCTTCTGAAAATGCTGTGGCAGCTTCCAGCATCCTGGTCTTTCGTCACCCCTGGAAGCTGCTCCAGGAGAGAGCTACCGCTAGCATTAGAAATGCCCAAACGTGCCCTGTGTGAGGGAGGAGGGGAAGGAGCCTGGAGAGAAAGAAAAATCTCTTTGGGGGGGCGACAACTGCCGCCTTTTGGCCCGCCGGGTGYTGCGTTACTCTGGTGAACCGGGATCGCAGGAGGCCGAGCAAAGAACCGAGCTCGTCATTTTTAGTGGGTTACCTTGAAGCATATAAATTCCTGATGTGCATTAACTTGCGTGAATTGGGCCTTAATGATCCGTGTAAATAACAACTGTATTCAGATATTTTTCCAGAAAATAGTCTCTAATGGTCTGTACTGTATTAAAAGAAGTGTCAAAGTGTTACTTTTATATTACACTTTTTTTTTTTTTTTTTTTTTAGAACATTGAAACATGCATGTCTGTTCTATTTGCTACAGTATTTTAATGTTTTGGATGAAGGCCATCAGCTGTTTGGAGATGACAAAACAATCATTCTGTCTATTTATTCAGTATTGCTGCTTAAAGTTTTCAAAATAAAGCTTTCAATGCAAATATAGTGACTGATTGAAAGCTGTTCTAGCTCTGCTCAGATGCTTTTTTTTTTTTTTTTTTTTTTTTGGTATGTTTATAGAAAACTAAGCGAGTGCAACTTGGTGTATGAATTGTTCCAGCAGCAGCAGAGAACTATTGCAATAATGTTGTGGGGAGAGTGGGGGGGCGGGGGTGTGCGGTGTGTGCAGAGATACCTGCCTGCAGCGGAGGCGCTCAGGGCTCCAGCACGCGGAGTGCTGGCCAGTGTTGAAATCCGTCGCTGTCCTGCAGGCAGCCCGTGCACGTGGTCGAATCCTGGCTGCTGCCTGACACGCGTGTGCTGYGCTTACGAGAGGCTGAAACGGAGCCGTGGTCAGAAAGGCTGGGTTAACTCGGAGCCCTTTGGACCGAACGGGGTTTCGACGCGGTGCTGGGAGTGCCACAGATGTGTTCCCGAGGCTGGAGCCTCTGAGAGCGCCGCGGAGCAGGGAGCATCCAGCTGCAGGGAATGTTCACCCCGGGGACCTGAGCACCCCTGGAACTGCTGCCGGGGCGCTCGCCACAGGACACGAGTTGCTGAAGCTTTAACTCGGAGAGGCAATGCAAACTAACTGTGAAAACACAAGGGAGCGTTTTAGTACTGCTCTGCTTCAATGCAAGATGACATTCTGTATTATATGTAACTATTTTTTTTTCTTTGTCATTTAAAAAGCTTCTATTTTTTGATTATTCTCATGAATGGTTGATAAAAGATATTGAATATGCACCCATACAATAAATTCCCCTGTGAAACTCTGAGTCTTTACAGTTCATGGTTTGCTGGAATTGCACAGTACATCCCCGACACGTCTCGTGACGCGGCTGCTAGAATCGCTCCCCGTCAAAGAACATTGCGTTGGAAAGGAGGCCGCGATCCTGCTCTGTGCTCGCGTCTCCAAACGGCACAGAAATGGCCCTGCCAAATACCAAATCCAGGGAGGGGAGGTGAACCCACAGGCTTCACAGGAGGGAAGGGGAAAAAACACGTAGGCTTCAGGCAGCAGGAAGAAATGGAGCTTTGGACAAGCAGCTGAGGGCCAGATTCATAGAATCACAGAATCACAGAATGCCCAAGGTTGGGAGGGACCTCAGAGCTCATCCAGTCCAACCCCCCTGCTCACGCAGGGTCACCCAGAGCACGGGGCACAGGGCTGCGTCCAAGCGGGTTTTAAAGATCTCCAGAGAAGGAGACTCCACAACCTCTCTGGGCAGCCTGTGCCAGGGCTCTGGCACCCTCCCTGTCGAGAAATGTTTCCTTAAGTTCCTGGGGAACTTTAGATGCCTCAGCTTGTGGCTGTTTCCTCTAGTCCTGTCGCTGGCCACCACTGAAAAGAGGCCGCCCCCTCCTCCTCACTGCCTCCCTTGAGGTATCTATAGACACTGATGAGGTCCCCCCTCAGCCTYCTCTTCTCCAGGTGAGTTAGATGAGTTCTTGTGCTGACAAGGGGAGGGCCGGGGAAGACGGTTTCAGCCAAGGCAGGGAGCTCTCCACCGCCCAGCACTGGTGGTCAGAGCCACCCAGACACAATTTGCAGTCAGACATCCCAACAAAAGATTTCTCCCGAAGCCAGCTGGGTCTACGCCAATTTGCTGTGGAGAGGAACTGGCCAACAGCAGGAGGCAACAAGGAAACCGTGCACGGTGGGAGCCTCCCTGAAGCCCTTACAAGGGGAGCCCATGGTGGCAGGACCCGTGGGAGCTGCAGAGCACCTCTGCCCCTCAAAGATGCTCTTTTCTGCCCTGGTGCAAGTCAAGGGGCTGYTTTGCCGTGGCTCCCCAGCACACTCCATGGAGCCGGCGGCTCGGCTACGGGCTCCCATCGTTCGCTCTGCCTTCAAAGAGCACCAGGGTGGCGCGGGTGACACTGCTGCCGCGCTAACTAGCTCGGGGCAACCAGACCACTAATGACTTGCAAAGCCAAACCAGGGGCCCATCGAGGTTAGAAGCCACCCTGATTTCTTCTGCCTGTCTCATCCTTGACAGCTAGGTGGTATTTTGTCTAATTCCCGTTTTTAATGATCACTTCAGCTTAAAGTGTCTGCTGGCTGAAGTAAGGAGCAGGGATCAACAGTCCCCATTACTGCTTTTCCCGAAAGTTTTATAAATTTGCTACCTTTGGTGGTGTAGCTAGTGCTAATAAGTGGATATTTTTTAAGACCGCCACTGCTCCATCATYAAGTTTTTCCAGACATCTTGGCTGGAAGCAACCTTAGCTGGTGAGTTTGTTGCTGGTGAGCAGCCTCTCCACTCATATGGCCGAATCCCACACATGGGTCTGCCCTCCACTGCCTCTGGGCTAAGGCAGAGTCTTCCTTTCTTGCCTGTCTTACCTCCTAGGGAGGCTTTTCCCAAGTCYCTGGCCATGGGAGATCCCTGCAGTCTCTCACGGGGTGAGACCGTGTCACTGCAGCAACCGTTTTCGTTCGGTTATCGACACGCTGGAGGGGAGGGGGTTCAGCTTCAGCAGAAGGGGGCTTCAGCTGTGAAAGCTGGCGGCTGGGTGTTAATCTCCACTATTTGCTCTGATCCGCGTGGATTTGCAGATATAACCTTGGCTGACGTGGGCTGCCAGTGATCCGAGTCATGGCTGTATCAGGGAGGAACAGTTAAAGGGAAGAGTGGGAAGCTCAATAAACAGGACAGATTCCTGCGCAGTAACACACTGATAAACTGAATAGTAGTTTCTCTCTAATATTTACTATGCCAAAAACTCTGGCTCATAATCTAATCATCTTATTGATTACCTATGACTTACCTATGACTTACCTATGACTTGTCCTGTTGCACATTCCATAGGTACTGTTCTATATGTACTGTTCCTGCAAAGTACAGAATGAGCCTATTGTCCAAACTATAGATTTCACTTTATGCATCTCTTGTTTTGCATACAGCATTTTGTTCTTGGTGCTTCAGCTTTACACACTTTGGCTTTAACCCTCTGCTGAAGGAGGATAACTGTGAGATTTAGCAAGAGATGCAGTATAAAAAGGAACTCATATTCCGTTCTGGGGCAAAGTGGAGGGAAGGAAAACTTTTCTCTCTCTTTTTTTTTTTTTTTAAATGAGCAGAAGTTGGAAGAAACATCTTCAGAAGAATTCCAGATGACCTTATGAAAGGGCCTCCAGGGGACCACCAAGGAGCCCTGGTTATTAGCAGGCTAGGAATTTTAGAAGGAAAAGGCACTGGCGGTTGCTGTTGCTAAAATAAAAGGCAAGGCTTTAAGTGAGGAAGGTTTGGGGGGTTTTGCTGTTGCCTGTGGAGCTTCTCATAAATTGCATCTCCCCCCTTATCAAGTGCACTGGACCGCTTTTCATTAAATACTGTGTGCCAAGAAAGATGGTTGGGCTTCAGAATCAACCTGCGGGGAGCTAGGATCCCCAGGGCCCTCCTGGAAAGCTCGTGAGAAACCCGAGAACGGGGCCTGACTTTTAGCTGCACTTTGTTGCTACCGTGTTGTCTTAGTCGTTACCTTGACCTAGCAAACAGGCAGCACGGCTACCCGGAGCATGGCCCGGATTCCCCGTTGCCGTAGCTTGAATCCATGCACCAGAATCACTGGAAACAGCGCTGAACGAGCCAAAGGGCAGCGCTGTCCGGGCAGGATGAGGGCAGACCCGGGCACGGCGCCGGGTGCCAGCTCTGCAGCTGCAGCGCGGCGGGCACGAGAGGGCAGCAGCACCCGCGGACGTGCCCRCGCTCAGGCCGTGCCGCCCCGTCCAGCACGTAGCAGGGATGGGGAGTCCCGGAAAACAGCGCATTCCAGCTTCCAGAGAAGCCGTTCGGGAAGGACACGAGGATGCTCATGAATGTTGGGGCTCTAGCACAGCCTGCGTGTGGCTGGTGTGCAAGCGATGCGATTCCCACCGCCTGCGTGAGAAGGGCGCAGGCTCTCCGAAACCCTCAGTGTGCACGTGGCTTAAACCACTCCATCTGGGACATCATCTCGCTCCCAGTGTGATTGCCTGCGACTGGGAATACCCTGTTCCATATCCCAGCTCTGCCAGAGCTCTCCTGCATGACCTTGGGCGAGCTACTATAATCCCTCTGGATTGGAGTCCTGCAGCTGTAAGCTCGAGTTAATACTGCCTCATCCCCTTTGACTTTGCCTATATATACACGAGTCCTGGGGGGCACGCGCCCCGTTCCCCATGTGTTTGGCAAGAAGTACCTAGGCCAGCGCCGCTCTGCTCTTGCCAGGGCCACGCCAACACCATTGCAACCCAGCAGATCTTTCAGCATCCCCAAAAGAGGACACGACGTCCCTCGGAGTTAGTTTTGCTCATAGTGAGAGCAAGATGCAGGCACAAGGCGGGAAGCCAGGGGGGTCTCAGCAACGCTCTGGTCATCCTGGAGGGTCATCTGCTCTCTAGTATTACGCCTCTAACGCAACAGCAAGAGCTCTGACTGGGCACAAGCCCAGCAAGTAAGTAGTAAGCAAGTAGTAAGGTAGTGAGTAAGCACTGCCTGGTACCAAAGTAACATACTCACAGGGCAGCTTTCCCAAAGCCTTCAGTCAGAAAGCAAGTCTTTCGCTGGTACCAAAAGATGCATCTCCCTTCCAAAGAAACCAACATAATCAATTCCAAAGAACTGACTCTTWATATTACATTTCTCCTATTGCAAGTATCGGGTCAGGTTCAACGAGTGAAGCTACAAAAATATATTACCTATGAGATCTCATTAGGCTCGTTTTAGCTGAATGTGCTACTCTGCAAAACAGAGGTGCTCCTTTAGCAYGGGTTTCAGCACACTGGCTTGAGCAGCTGCAGAGGAATTCAGCTCCCTGCAGCACGGAGCCCAGGCTCCCCGGCTGGCACTACAAACCGCAGCAGCTGGCACAACAAGGAGCTATTTTACAACAAAGTGTCAGGTTTGTGTTTGCCTCTAGTGCAGCTCATCAAGACTCCAGTTAACTTCATCAGAGATAGAAAATATTCTTAGTGCCTGGACTAAACATACGGGAAATCTCCCTGGCAGTGTTTGGTCTTATTTTGATTAAAGAACTGCGCGTACATCCTCGATGCACAGAAAGTTGGGAAAAGCTGGGAAAGTGTGAGTCTACTCCGAATTCTTCTTCAGGTAAGTGCATTTGGCTCATTGCTTCTCTTGCAAATACATGCAAGTGATCTGTTGTGCTAGGACAGCCACAAGGCAGGGCCAGCGGTGCTTCACACCGCTCCGGTTTCYGTGACGGAGCAGCAACCATGCGCGTGCCCATATTTGTAGACTGGAAGACACCCTAGCACAGATAGTGGTTGGAAACCATACGTCTTTTCACAACTGGGCATTTCAACAGCCGTGTTTCTGCTGCTGTTCACTACCGCAGGGCAGAGCTGTGGTTTTAGGCATCACTAGGGAGAGAGATGAAAAGCAGGAAGGGTTCCCACTCTCAGCTGTGCTGCGCGCTGCGTTGGGAAGTGCTTCTGATGCYGCTGCTCTGCTGGGCCCTAGGAAACAGTCTCTGGCCTGGCAGGGCACTGATGGGAACACGTGTCTCCTCGAGGGCTCGTGGAGCACCACGTGGAGATTATTCCCAGAGGTCAATTTAAATCGCTGTGCTCACATTGGAAAGTACCACTCTGGAAGTGGTACCCGTGGCCCGCRCCGTTAGGTATTTTGCACAGACCTCTCACACAATTCACAGAGAGACTGAGATGTTCTCAGCTAATGATTTCTCTGTTCTGCAGAAGAAACTGCAGTCCAAGCATGAAACCGAAGCACTGTGCCAAGCAGCTGGAACACCAGYGTGCACGACCGGGAAGTGCTTTGAGGATGGCCTAGGTGTCCAGGGTAGGCTAAGRACAGGCCCTTTGTCAGGCCACGGTTACTCTCACGGTTACTCTCTCACATGTCAGGATATGGCAAAGCTAAGTGYGCCCAGGCAGCCTTTGCCCAGCTCTGGGCACACTCACACACTGATGTTTTTCCCTGCCATTAGCCATGAGATGCAGCCCTCAGCTCTCCCATTGCATGGGTTTCTCCTACTAAACATGGGGCCCTCCAGCAACCTTCCTTCCTGATCTAACCGTGGAAGCTGAAGTGCTGACCTTGCGGTGTGTTCAGCACTACAGACCCAGGCAACTGTGTGTTAAAGCCTGTGAGAACTGGTGGTGCTGCTAAAATAGCGGGAATGCTGCACTGGTGCTTCCCGCTCGCCACATGTMAGCAGCTTCTCTCTAGAGGGCACCATTTCCCAACCTAAGGCTGCAGACAGAGCGCGCTAAGCTGGGTAGCCTGAGCGGCTCTGAAACAAAGCGCTGAACCAGGCCCAGCTGATGAGAAAGAGGGACATTTGGGCAGCCACCTCTGCTAGGAGCCTCTGGGCTGAGCTCGGTGCGGAAGGCGCCAGCAGCCACCCCAGGGTACCAAGGGAGAGCAGGGAGACCAGGCTCATCCTGCCAACCGGCTCCAACGGCAGCACGCGGGCCGTGAGGAGCCACTGACTGTGCTGGGCCCCGCGAGCGGCGGCAGGGTCACACTGGGGCTCGGACAGGATCACTCTGGGGCTCGGACAGGGTCACACTGGGGCTCGGTCAGGGTCACTCTGGGGCTTGGTCAGGGTCACTCTGGGGCTCGGACAGGGTCACACTGGGGCTTGGTCAAGGTCACTCTGGGGCTCAGTTAGGATCACACTGGGGCTCAGTCAGGGCCTCACTGGGACTTGGTCAGGACCACGCAGGGGCTCAGTCAGGGTCTCACTGGGGCTCAGTCAGGATCATGCAGGGGCTCAGTCAGGATCATGCTGGGACTCAGGATCACGCTGGGGCTCAGTCAGGATCACACTGGGGCTCAGTCAGGGTCTCACTGGGACTCGGGCGGGTGGTTCATCCCTCCCAGCTCCAGCCACCAGCGCTGCAGCATCTGCGGGCTCCGCTCACCATCACCCCTCCTCGTCCTCTCTGGGCGCCGCGAGGCCTGGCTATGGGGTGGGCGAAGCAGGGGCGCCTGGCAGACCCCCAGGTGAGCGCAAAGCCCCGTGGACACGACACGAGCGGTGCGCTGTGCCCGGGGATGCCCACGCCGAGCTCGCCCCGCCACGCAGGCCGCTAACTCCCTCAGGGAGCGCACGGGCCGGGGCTGCCGCCCCCCGCACACCAGCGCCGCCTCACGGGCAACCCAACCCCCCG
>NW_020455560.1:406822-408711 GCF_003342845.1 Nothoprocta perdicaria
GCGGGCTCCGCGCCGCCCCCCGCGGCGCTGCTCCCCGCGTAGCCCCTCAGCGCGCGGCTCGGCCCCCCTCGCTGCGCTAAAGGGAGGGGAGCGAGCCCTGAGCACCGTTYGAGGGGGGCTTAGTCGAGCCCGGAGCCCTTGGTGCCCCACCTAGGACCGAGACCTAGGATAGCCCTGCTTGGATGAGCTGCTTTGCGAGTGACTTAATCTGCGAGCAAAGCTGCGTGCCCGCCTGTGTGTGGATCGGGTAGCACTGCGCGCAGGGTGCGCTCCGGCGGCCCTGGCACTGCGGTGCAGGGAGGGCTCCAAAGGCGCCCGGGAGAGGGTTTTGTGCTGAGTAASAGATGCCGTATTTGCATAACTCTCCTCCCGGGTGGGTTTGTCCCTTATAGAAAGTGCTCGGCTGCGAGAGCAACAGGGCTGCAAACRTTTCTTTTTTGATAACTGTTTCTCAGGATTCAGGTCTGGAGGGAAGTGCTTTGCAGTGAAGCTTGGCTCACCTAAGAGCGTCACCTGAGAGGAAGGTGAGCGGAGGTGAAGAGGGGAGTTGTCCCCCGTTTGGGGCTGCAGTCTGGCAGGTGCCCGYGCTCGGGGGACTGCCGGTCTTGGAGGAGCAAGGGGTGCCGTTCCCCAGGCCCCTTCTCGCAGATTTGTGYTGTTTTGTATCGCCTGCTTTCTGCTGGATCAAGGAGCTCACTGGGGCAAATCGTGAGGGGAGAGCGGAGCGGGGATGAGGAGCGAATGGCTGCGTATACCTTGGCCTGGGAAAGGGCGGCAGCGCAGGTGCCGGGCGCCCGGCRCGCACCCAGGCACGACAGCCTCGGCCACTCGGCCCGGGCAGGGCGGCCGCCAAGGAGCCGCGGCCGAGGCCGCACTGAGTTCGGTGCTGGGTGCGCGTGGGCATTCCCGGGAGAGTGCGGTCCTGCGGGGGCTGCCGATGCTGCAGCATCAGCAGAGACAGCGAAGAAAGGCTCAGGCTTTCCTGAGGGAAGGTGGCTCTGAAAAGTATGGATGTGGGGTTGTTTTCAAGGAGAGGGAATCTGGCGAGTTTGGAACTTGCTTTCTTTGAGGCCCTGCTTTTTKGAGTTTGTTTCCGCAGCTAGTGGACGCCAACACTTCTCAAGCACTTCTCACATGGCTCTGGGAGTTGAAGTTTGAAGAGAGAAGGAAAGACGCTGTGAGAGCCATGGTACAACCAGAGGGTGATTTTGCTAGGGCTGAAATGTGCAGTGCCCACCATCCCCGGGCTGGCCGGGCACTAAGGACAAACAATCTATCCCAACTAGAAGGGAAAACTAATAAAACATACACTTGTTTTCCCCACACACCACCAATTCCATCGAAGTTTAACGCCTACTCCAAAGCGCATTGCACCTGCAAAAAGGACTCACGTGGACTCAAGTGATGGGCCCAGAGTCACACCGAGTTCTGCRGTCTTTCCGTACGTAAAACTCTGTGTGCCTGCAGTGGAAGTTGAATGATGCTACCTCCCATTGGTCTAATATTCTCAGCTGAGTTTATTTAATGCACTATAATGGGGCTTTTCATGCTACTGTAATTCACAGGATAAACAAGCCCTGTCTTCAAAGTTGATGGCCTAAGGAGATACATCTGCCATTTTGCAGCCCTTATCTTGAGGCTTCTGAGAAGGGCGATGGGTGCTGCAGCATATACAGCAAATACAGCAAATACAGCAAATGCAGAGCCTGCGCTACCAACACTCAGCATGTGCAAGTCAGGTTCAGTATGGTACATAGCAGGTAGGTAAGAAGTAACAAGCATTGATAATACATATTTGCACATAAGTGAACATATACTTAAGCCCTTCAGGTTCTTGACTATTGTTTATGGGTTGCTCTTTTTTGTGTTTGGTTTGTTGTTGTTTGGGG
>NW_020455560.1:408801-412047 GCF_003342845.1 Nothoprocta perdicaria
TATTATCTGAGCACCCATCTTTTGCCCTTACTTTCTACATAATATAATTTAGTAGGCTCCATGGATGTTACAACCCAGTGTGAAGTCACTTGGTGTGTTTGATTCGAGAGCTAATAAAATGAAGCCTTCCTGTTACTGTGAAAAGTAACTGAAATTGATAACGACCTAAAAGGAGGCAGGTTTACAGCCCAGTGAGCTGCTAAGGATGCAGGTCAAGTTGCAGGATTGAACCTGCTTCAATTTCCCGTAATTTTCGCATAACCCAAGGTGCGGAATAGGCTCCCAGGAGCACTGCGGTCAGCAGTGCTTTTTCCCCTTAACTTTGGTAAACTTTGTGTCCAGCCTCGGAGTAAGTGGCTTCGATGTGAGTAGGGTGCAAAGCAACTGCCCCTGGTCTGTTGTCATCAGTACTTTGTGAAAAACTCTCAGGAGACGATGAAAGCAGCACTTGTGTGTGCGTTGGTAGTTGCACAGATAGGTTCTGCCTCTTAAATGTGATTTTAATAGGAATTAGTTTTTGATAGTTCCCATTAAACAAGTGTGTCTATTTCTTAACAGTCCTCTTAGAATGCAATAAAGGAGGGTTTCGTTTCCACCCCACTTCTATTTCCTCCTCCATTTCAAAGGCCTGTGGGCAGCACGAGGGTCTTGAAGTGTTTCCTATGAGCTCGGTGTCGCCAGCACGGGGCCGGCAGCAGAGGGAGCACAAAGCCCGGCTCTTAGGCTTGGCTCTTACATAAACAGCCGCTACTGTCTGGGGGGTTTCTTGGTTTTATTTCTCCGGAAGTTTCTGAAAGGCCGGGTGATCTGCGGCTCACGGATCAAACCTACGGCAGTCCTTGGACTGCTGTATTCCCACGCTGTGCCTTACTGGCGTGTCACCACCCTCTCGCTGTCGCCCGCGTCCACCTCTCCCCTCCTCCCCACCCCAAAAACGAGTCTTCTTACGGGCTTTCCAAGTTGGGACGCGCACAGTTTGCCCCGAGGTCGCRGTGTCTGTGGCACTAGGCTGGCCCRAAAGCCGCAAGGTCTGCGCACTGTGAGCACGAGGAGCTTCCATGCAGCACCAGGCGTGCAAAGTGTTAATTTTAAAAGCAAAAATAAGTATTTTGCCAAGCRAGGGCGGGGGGGAAAGGAAGGTTCCAGGAGGAAAGGTGCGTGTTCTGCACGCAGGCTGCATACGCTGCGTTGTGCAACGTGGTCTCTTAAAACACGGCTTGCTAAAGGGGGCTAAAGGAAACCAAGCGACTTTGAGCCCCATTTAAAAGGCAGCGAGGCACCAAATGGTTATTTTCAGCCACACAAACAAGCAGTTGGAAGCTCAGTGCACCCGCTATGATGCAACACTGTGAGATTTTTTAATTAGTAGACAACCCATTTTGTGTATTAAAGTATTTATTCCTTAGTAAGAATTTTTTTCTTTTAATCACAAAATAGTGTGGAAATATTTAGATAATAGAATTCATGGAGTGCTGGAAAATACTGAATATAAAGATTGATTTCTAATATATCACATACTAAACTGTTCTAAAACAGCTGGTTTCTTGCAGACAGGATTTATTTTTCTTTTAATAATTTAAGACAGCATAAGCTTGTATCAAGCGTAAGCATTGTAACAAAAGTGCAACTTTTTTTCAGCAAGTCCTCCCAAAAGATATTTAACTCAAAATATCATTAACACGTATTTTTCTCCCTACAAAAATAGCATGTCAGACATCATTAATTGGATGTATTAACAACTATTTACATACAGCCACTCTGGAGGCTAGTAAGATTTTCTTTTCGTTTAACGTTGTTTAAACACAGCGTTTGAGGCAAACAGTAGCAACAGCAGCAGCAAATGCACCAAACTGACTAACAGACCCCGGGTACTTGCTCCCTCCTCGTCAGACTGTTGTGTCTCACCTCTTACATAACATTCAAGTGAGATTTCTCACAGTGCTACCTTGGCAACAAACTAAAAATATCTAGGCAAGGTCTTGGTTTAAGCCTTATTATAAAAGCTTTATCTGTGTGATTATCTGGCGTCTGGTTTGTCTCCAGAAAGGGAAATCACGATATTTGGAAAAGTCTGGGAGTGGGGGGGGGGGGGAAAGGGCAGGGGGAAAGAGCCCCAAAGGAGACGTACCCCAAATCACCTAATGGTTTCTGACGGCGAAGCGAGGCGCTTGCCCGCGGCCTCCGGTGCGCGCCTCCTTCCCAATTTAGGATGGAAGGAGCTCGGGCTGATCCGTTGCTCTGTGTTTTCTTTGGAGGGGGCTGGGGGGGACTTTTTTTTTTTCTTTTCTATTTTAGTTCAGTGCAGAAACATTCATTTCACACAGCAGGGTTCGGGTGGCGGGGGGGGGTCTCTGGGGAAACGTACTGAATTAAATAAAGACGGGGTGAGGACAAATGCACTTGCCACAACCTGTATGCCTTAGCCGGGAAAAAATAATGGAAGGGGAAAACAACAACAACAACAAAAACATATAATCAAAAAAAATAAAAAAGCCAAAAGGAAAGGAAACCCCAAGCACACGGTTACGTAACGGGGCCTCTCTCCCCTGTGCACCCAGCCCCAGGTGCTCAAGCAGGGCAGGTCCAGGCTCGGCGCCGTCCCTCCTGGGTCCGTAAAGTGCTAACACGGGCGCGGGGCCGCCTGCCCGAGCAACAAGTGCAGCTTGAGCACGGGAGGGACCCACGTCGAAATAAGGTGCAATGTTTACCCGAGAGACAGACAGAGGGAGAGAGAACGGGGCAGGAAAAAAAACCATTAAAAGTATCCTTACTATGTTTTCTTCCTTTTCTTCTGTTTTTGTGTCTCCTCCACACACGCACGCACGTATAAAGCCGAACATTTGAAAAAAGACCGAGCGGCCGATGTGGCGGTGGCCGGTGCCTGCGGGTGGCAGCGGCTGCTCAGGGCGCCTCGGCGGCGGCCGCCTCCTCGGCGGCGGCCTCGGGCTCCTCGGCGGCGGCGAAGGGCTGCGGGGCGCGGGCTGCCTTGTCGGCGGCGGGGCCGAGCACGGACGAGAGGCACGGGAAGGCCGCGGCGGGCGCCGGGATGCCCGGGTAGAGCAGYGGGATGTGCGCGGCCGGGTAGAGGAGCTTCTCGAGGGCGCCCTTGTCCAGGAAGGGCTGCACGTAGGCGGCAGCCGCCGAGGGTGAGATGAAGTAGAAGGGCAGGCAGAAGGGGGCGGCCGCCGCGGGCTGTCCGAAGGGCGCCCCGCCGCCCAGCGCCATGAGTGAGCCCAGCAGCGCGGC
>NW_020455560.1:412457-413504 GCF_003342845.1 Nothoprocta perdicaria
GGGCGACGAGGGCGCCTTGGGCAGCGGGCCGGGCGGCGGGGCGAGCAGCGGCGCGCCGGGCAGGAACTGCGAGGAGACGGCGTGCAGGTGGCCCACGAGCTGGGCGCAGCGCTGCTCGCGGGGCGTCCAGCTCTCGAAGCGCGACAGGTACTGCAGCACCTCCTTGGCGCACGTCTGGAAGCCCGAGTGGAAGGCGTCCAGGTCGGCCTGCACCGGCGACTTCATGGAGCGCTCGCCTGCGGGCACACGCCGTTGGGCACCGCGCCGGCCGGGCACTCAGGCACCACGTGTGGGGCGAGCCCCCCAAGCCGCCCCACTTACCGCTCTGCAGCGCGATGATTTTTTGGTGCTGCTGCTCCGTCAAGGCCGTCAGTGCCTTCAAATGCTTAAGGGTCAGCTCCAGCACCACCGCCTTCTCCAGGTGCCCCAGTGTCTGCGGAGGCAGAGGCGACGTGTCCAGCGCACCCTGCGGCCCCAGCGCAGCCCCACTGCCGGGGGCGGCGCGTGGGGCCCAGGGGGCAGCCTGCATGAGCAGGGGCACAGCCGCGCGCCCGCTCCTCACCGTCAGCTTCAGATGCTCGGGCAGCAGGTCTTTGAGCTGCGCGATGCACTCGTTAATCCTGTCTCGCCTCTTCTTCTCTATCAACCTGTGCGGCAGCTTGTACGTTTCCTGAGCGCGCAGGAATTCCGTAAAAATAAAGTAATAGTAAATATAAATATGAAGAGCAGCAYGAGAGCCACCCCCCCCTGCATCGGATGACAGGTCACAGCCCAAGCGAACACCCCGCCAGGGCAAGTCCGGAGCGCAGGCACCGCCAGGAGGTGCCGGGGATGCTCTTGCAAGCACCAAAAAATAAAGACCCCCGCTCCGGTTCTCCCCCCAAAACAAACAAACAAACAAACAAACAAACCCCACGGAGCGTGCGAGCCGGTGGGGAGCAGCGCCGGGAACTTGCCTTGCTTTCATCCCTCTTCACGCCTCTTTTGGGCTTGCACATGTACAGGGACGGGTAGTCCAGCCTGGAGGGAGACACAGCGAGCCGGTGG
>NW_020455560.1:414090-453609 GCF_003342845.1 Nothoprocta perdicaria
CTATCAGCGCTCCTAAACGTGTCTGCTGATAGCAGCGCTATTGTTAGCCGGGGGGGGGAGGGGGGATACCCAGCGCCCCAGATCCCGCGCGGGGGAAGGGGCGCGTTTCGCCCACGGGTGCGCGCGCACCTGCCGGGGCGCGGGAGCGCGCAGGGGGCGCGCCGTGTCACCCCCCTCCCCTCGCCCCGCAGCTCCGCCGCCCCCCCATAGGTAAGGGGATATGCAGTGCGCACGGGCACGCGCGGACAGGCGCACGCTGCCGGCGCGCTGCCCGTCTCGCCCCTGCCCCCGCGGGCGCGGACACGGGCGGCGCCCCGCGCTGCCCCCGGCGGCCGCCTCCCTAATCCCGTGTCACGGGGGCGCGCGCACAGGGCCGGCAACGTGAGCGGCCTCGCGCGGCCGCGTCCCCGGGCACCGCGGGGCCCCGCGGCGGGAGGGGGGGAACACACGCACACACGTGCGCGCGTGCGCGTGCACGTGCGCGTGCACGGCGGCGGGGCGCCGCCGCCCGCGCTGGAAACGTGCCGCGCGCTGCGGGCCGCCGCGCTCGCCTTCCTCGCCGCCCTCATCCTCACCCGCCCCCGCGCCGCGCTGCCCCGCCGAAGGGGGGCGACCCCCGGCAGCCCCCGCACACACATCCACGCTGCCGATTTTAGGGGCTTCKTCTGGGCACCGTGGTTTTGGCCGGCGGGCAGCTGCGGAGAGCGCAGTGCCCATCCGCGCAGCGCGCCCGGGCAGKCCGGGGCAGGAACAGCCCCACGCTGTGGGGAGAGCACACGCGGGTCCCGCTTCCTGGGAGCGTGCAGGGTAACCAGCCCTGCGGATGGCTCTGCTTGCCGCRGGTCAGCCCTCCAGGCTGGATGTCTGAGATGGAGCTGGGGGCTGTAGCCGGTGCAGGGAGAGCAGGCACCTCCAACGTGCCCTTCTGCACCCGTGTCCATGCAAGCATCAAGAAAGCTGCGGACGTTGCCTAGATAGGAGCTTAGCGCCAGGATGAAGAACATGGAGAGCTCCTGGGGCCAGCTGAGTGAAAGGGAGTTTGGCCCCTGCGAGAGGACGCAGCCCCCACAGCTGATCCCTCCTGTGGGGACACGGGAGCTCGCGGGACGTCTGGAGGTCCTAGCAGAGGGGAGTCTCCGCCGCGCCTGCTTCCCTTCCCGAGCTCATCCTCCTGCACATCTTCAAAGCGTGGAAGCAATGGCCAGAGGGAGACTTGGCTCCCCAGAGCAGAAGGCCTCATCCTGGGATTCCTCTTGACCCAAATGGGAACGGAAATTGAAAATGGCCAAAAGATGCAAAGCATGATCCCGGACAGCTGGAGACTTTGCAAAAGGAGTTCAAGGAACATCTGGAAACTGCAAGCGGTTTAGAARAGGTCACCTGCATACAAGGATAAAAGGCTTCAGTGTCCAGAGAGAGTGAGAAATTCTCCTGGAAGATTCCCAGTTTAAAATGGCCAGATGGATCAAAGAGGTGATCATCAGCATGACTATCACGGAAAAGAATGTTTTCCAGAAAATAAGAGGCATAAGGAAAGCTTGGGCCAGTTTTCTAGCCAAGATGTACCACAGTAAAGAGTTAAGGAACTAAAAAATCACCATCCCTCTRAAAAAATAGGAAACCAGAGGTTTGCAGGTCACCCCAGAGAAAGCAGCCTCCAGCTGCAGACGGGGCCCGGCAGAGCGCCGCCTCGCATCGAACAGGCCCCAGCCAAGTCCTTGCAAAAGCCTCCCGGTGCCCAGGAGACCCTCTGCAGAGGTTAAAGGAAGAGCCATGGGAAGCAGCACCGAGCAGCCGGCGTGACTGCTGTAGCTCCAGCGCTTACCTCCGAGAACGTGCAGATATTCGCGCGGGGCAGGGGGCTGCCGAGGTGCCTAAGGCCCCGGTGAGCAGGGCGGAGCCCTGCAAGCACCGCTGTGCTCCATGGCAAACACGTGGAAAGGGGAACGTCCTGCTGCAGAGAGACACGGAGTGGGATGTGAGGCAGGGGCCAGGTGAGGCTGGGCGGAGCAGAGATCCGTCCCATGTCTTTGTGCAGAACGGCCAAAAACTAAAAGCCTCAGAAGTCTGCCCTGGGGATTCGGGCACACGGGCACTAGGTGACGTGGCGGGTGTTCAAGCGGAGGCACAAACTCTCCTGGAGCAGCCGGGGCAGAGCGGTGCTTGTGGCAGTGCCGAGCAGCTCAGCGGCCTGAAACACAGGAGAGCGCGGGCGCCTCCAAACTTGGGAAGGCCGGACCGCTAAAAGCGGAGCGCGGGAGCAGGAGGCCAGGCGAGACGGGAGCTGGGTGGCCGCGCGCGGCTCTCCCTGTGGRATGGGATGAGCCGCGGCTCCCGGGCCGCCTGGGAAGGCCCTCCTGGGAAGGCCACGGGAAGCAGCTGCTCTGCGCTAGGGAGTCCGCCTGCCTCCCGGGGCAGGAAAGTTAAAGGTGGCTCCGGTGTGAGGCAGCTCCCAGCTCCAGCTGGTTCCATGGCTGCCTGGGGAGCCGGGGCCTTTGGAGACACCTGCCGGGGGGTGGTCAGGGCTTGTGGGGGGACACAGGAGCCATCCCCACCTCTGGGCCAGATGCTTTTGAGAAACAAGCAAACACGCTTTCTGCTGAGGTGGTCCTTGCTCAAGCCGCTCGAGAGAAGCCGTGGCCACGCGTGAGGATGTCTCAAATGCCACCAGCGGGTTTGGCTTGGTCTTTTGCAAGAGCTGTGGAGGCTGCACAGGGGCAGGTGGGAGCAGAGCTGAAACATTCCTCGGTGAAGCGGTGGCCGGGGSGCTTATGCAGCGCACCGGGCTGGCGGGGAAGGTAGAGGGCGGCACGCGCCCCTCGGGAGAGCTGCAGCGCTCACAGGGCTTGTGGGCGCTCGCCGAGACCATCGGGTAAGGAGCACTCCGCTTGCCTGTGGCTCGCGGTAAGTTCAAGGCTGCTCCCACGGGAAAGGGAGCCCTTCCAAGGGCAGGAGCTTACCTCCGCCACCTGACTGATGGCAGGGAATTTCCACTGAGAAAAAAATCAAAATTGCAGCTGCAGAGACCTGGCCCGCTCCCCAGGCCCTCRCGCAGCTGCAGCTCTGCAGGACTCTGCTCCTGATACAGAGGGCTTGTTTGTAGACTTGCTAACATTGCAAAACCCCRGTCCAGGTAGGGTGGCGGGGGAGAGCGTGTCAGCGGCCGGCAGAATGAGAGGCAGCAGTTTCAGTGCAAATCCTTCCCAGGGCCGAAGTCTACAGCAGAYGTTCACAAGTGTCTGCCCATGAGGAACGCTACAGCGAGGGGAGACTGTGCATGCCTGCAAGAGCTCTGGGGGCTGAGGATTCCCACGTGCAAGCTGGCCTGGCCTTGAGGAAAGCAGCTTTGCACCTGCACCGTTACCTGCACATCTGGGCACCAGTGGAGCGGCAGTGATGCCGAGCCCGGGCGGCAGGTATGGGGCTGTAACAAGCAGTGTGGTCGATGGGGAGTGGAAGATCAGATTGTTCGAGGGGTGAAAGTAAGGAGGAGATGCTCGTTTCCTCTCATCTCACTTGCCAATGTGCAAATGCTTCTAGTTCACCCAGGGGAACTGCAGAAGGGCAACACAACACAGCATATACGTGCTCCCAAATGAGCCTGCATGGAAAAGCGCACCCCAAAGAGAATTGCAGGAGGGTGCAATGGAGAATGAGCTGGAAAACCCTGTGGAGAACCAAGGGAAACGTGTTCTGTCGTGGTAATAAAGTTTGGAGATAAAGACAAAATATTATGGAAAAGATGCAGTATATGGAAACAACCTGGGTTGAGCCTTGTTGGAAGATGTTTGGAATGGAGGATTTGGGATTAGTATTTTCCAAATGGTGGATGATTTGAATCTTACTGGGTTTATGTACACTTTGAAAAAAAAATTAGCCAAGCTAAGGGAAAAATGCTGGGGTGAGATTTAGGAAGGATGTAGAGAACATGTTCAGGAAATTAATACTCCTTCTGCAAGGAAAGGACCTATAGAGACACAGAGACTCCGTGAAGCAATATCTCACAGTGCTTTTAATGGGTGGCATTGATGGTGAATTCGACTTTCTGTCTGAAGCAGATTCTGGTAGCTGCAGACTATTTCACAAGCTGCCTTGAAGCGCATCCATTGGGACACTCATGCCAGATGTCCTAGTGAAAAATGTCCTCTCCCTCCAAGACCTAGGAGGTATGGGAGGATTGCACAAAGCTCAAGGGAGAAACACTGAATCCGGAATATTTCAGCAGATCTGTGAGGTGGTTGGGATCCCTAAAACATCTCCATGTGACCACAGCCTGAGGGACTAGCGGGATGTTTTCTTGCAGACTTTGGCAGTTAACTGGATTCCTCCTCAAAATTGCATCGAGCRGAAAGACTCAGCATATCCCACCCTGCTAGGAATAACAACTGGTCCCAAGAGGAGCAAAGCACCTCCCAGCCTTCCTCACCATCTGGGGGACAAGCTAGGAAAGAACAAGAGCAAGAGTGTATAGCATAGACTAGAGCAAGAGCAAAGTGGTGACCTTGAATGAAATCCAATGCTATCTAATGAAGGCATTAGAAAATGTAGTAGGGAGTGAGAACTCCAGGGTTGCCCTCTGCTCTTCTCTGCAAATGTTGTTGTGAAAAGTGGAGGGCAAAGCTGAGGCCCAGCACAGCATGGGCAGAGCAGCCAGCACCCTGAGAGGGCGAAGGCGCTTGGAGCACATGCTGCAAGTGGCTGCCTGAAAGGGAGTCAAGGAGAGGAAAATGAGAAGAAAGGGGAGTGAGGGGAGTAAAAGAGCTTTAGCGATAGGAAAATACATCCCCACTGAAGCATAGTGTGTAATTAGAGATAAGAAAGAATGTGTCATTCATCATTTCTAAAAAGATTTTCCTCTGATCTCTCCAGGGTGGATTTGTTTGAGCTGTGTTGTTTCTGGTTGGAAGAGCTGGTAGTGCAAGAGGCTAACGGCCCCCAAGCCCCACAGACATTTCTCGCTCCAGGTAGGACAGCTGCCTGCCCTATGAAGGCGGCAAGTGCCTGCCCCCCAGGCTGGTGAYTGCCTGGAGGTGAGTGCAGAGAAGCTGCAAGAAAGCAGTGGGAAATCCCAAAATCCCATGGGACGCTCCCAGGTGCAGATGCTACTCATTGCTGGCTGGATCAGAGCAGAGGTCCASGCTCCCCCTGTAGAAGTCTTCCTGGGTTCAGGAGAAGAAAACTTGTCATGTTTTTGTGAAACAGGGCTCTGATGATGATGAGAGAAATTACATTCATAAACAGTTTCTTCTCCGAACAGAGATAATCTTCAAGAACTCAAGTTTTTGGCCAGCCTTCCAGGGCAGAGGACATAAGAGTGCTGTCTCTCTGCCTCTCTTTCGCTGCAGGCTTTCTGCCTAAAATTACCACCAGGCCACCCTACTTTCTTCTTGTTGCATTATAAGGGGGTATAAAGGCAGGCAGCCCTGGAGCAGCACCAGGAGCATTGAGCTTTTAACATGGAAGGATAGACTGATGACTTGGATTGTCTGTTGGTACCCACGTGCTTCTGCCATCACCCCAGATGCACCTCAGGTATGCAAGCATGGGAAAAGCTCACTGTCTCCTGCCAGAAGCAGATGCCAGCAAACAGGTAACGTGTCCCATGCCACAGGGTAGGTACCGACTGTGACCAAGCTCCGGATTGCACATATGACACAGCACAGAAACCAGCGTGGGTCACTAGCAACCTGCCGGCACAAAGGGCAGCCCTCGGACCCATCCTAATTTCCCAGCGAGCATCCAGGCTGCCTCCAGACTTAAGGCAATTCCCCCTGGACCGCCRTACCCTGTTTCCTGCTCTGTCCGGGGTGACCGGGGAGGCACGYGGTGCCGTGGAGACAACCCCCCGCGCCACGTGCAGGGCTCTTGGAGCGTCTGCAAATGCAGCTTGGCAGCGATCGCCTGCCCGCGGCGTTATTCATCTCCCCTCCGCTCCAGCAGCGCCGCCGCGGCCGCGCGAGCCCCGGCTGCGCGCTGCTGCTGGCAGCCCGGCCGGCTCCCCGCCGCCGCGGGGGCACTCGCTGCCTCTTGCATAAGCAGGTTTCCCGGCGGCTCGCTTTTATGGTGACAGGGTTTGAGCGAGGCTCTCGCAGCCAGCCCTGTTTAACTCGGCTGCTCCTTGACGTCCTGCTGGGGAGCCCTTTAAGCTGGAGGCAGCCGGATTTTCAACGTGGCAAGGGGGCCGGGCTGCGGCCAGGCTAATGTTTTCTTTCTGCGGTCAGCAAGCAGCACCAGGCAGCAGTGCCAGGTCCAAAGCAGAACCCGGCATCGAGCCCCTGCCCACCTGGGCCCTGCCACCATGGTTGCCTACTATGTCCGATGACTGGATGGAGGGGAAGCTGCGCTGCTGCCGCTCCTGCCTCGAGGCATCAAAGGCAGCCCCTGGAAAGGGTTCAAAACCTTGGAGCCGGCTCAGGAGCAAGGCATGCCTGTCACAGGGCAGGCAGCAGGTCCCCACRAGTCTCCTCGACCATCAGGAGGGGAGGAGACAGATCCGTTTTATTASTTTCCTTGAATTCTACCCCCCACCTCATCCCATGATTTTTCCGAAGTTGAAGTTCTCAACRCTAGGCCAGCGTTGAGCCCACGGGAGCTCTGCAAAATGATCTGGGCCCAAATTCATCTTCTGGTGATTTAGCTGGTGGCTTTCATGATGTGGCCCATGCCCCTCCTCAGCACACCCAGTGTGCGTAGTATTGAGCAGAGCAATAGGCTTGCCCAAAACTCAGCTCCTTGAGGAGCGGGTACTGGGATGTACAGGTRCCTCCTCTGCAACTTGGGGTGGTCAGTGAATCTGCAGGGCTAGAGGTGCTGCCCATTGCCATCCCCCAGCGCCACAAACCCATGGCAGCTGGAAAACCTAGATGCTTGTAATTTTCTCCTTTTTGTGGATTCGTATTTCGTGTTATTTTTTGGTTCCAGCCACCCRTTTTGGGGGTAGCCACAACCATCCAGAGGAGTTCCCTGAGACGTGAGGCGCCCTTGGTGGCCTCACTGTGTGCCTTGGCACCCTTGTTATCTGCCACCAAGGGCTTCAGGCAGCCCAGATGGAAACCCCTCTCTCCAAGGGACCGTGAGGCGAAGCCGCACACGGGAAGAGCTTTGAAATCCCYGCCGGCCTGTCCTGATGGTAGCACCTGATGCTAGGACGAGCCCTGCCAGCCACTSCTGGGCAGGAACAGCTGGAGGAGCCCCCAGACGGGCCCAGAAACCAGAGCTCTCCAGCTGGGATGGGGTTGTAGCTACAGTAAGCGACATCCCGGCTGGGCCAAAGGCCTTGCTGAGATTCACCGCAGAGGGAAAAGCCCCTCATGGGTGCTCCGTGGGTCCCAAAGCCCAGAGGGTTTCCTCGATCCCCCTCAGTGTGGTGGCGGGATGGCGCCGCACGGGCCGCAGCAAGGGGCAGGAAGCGCCCGCGCTGCGGCTGGTGCAGGAAGGGGCCGCCACCGGCAGCTTGTTTTCAACCTGCTTCGTGTTTGCCTAAGCCTTGGAGGAGGGTGAGGAGAGGGCTGCCAAGCCGCAAGGCGAGCCACGCACACGGCGGCTYGCACGCGTTTTGTGTGGGATTCATGTAAAGGAGGGGTGAGAACAGGGGTAGGCAAATGTGGAAAGGGTCCGGCGAGGACAGGCTGCTGTGCTGTGGGAGTCACATTGCTCAGGAGCCTCCAGTCTCCATCTACACGAGCTGCTGTTGTCAAAGCCTGGATGGAGACGTCTTGCCGTAAAAGAAAGCTCACACAAAAAAATCTCAGGCCAGTGCGTTTCGAAGAGCGCTCAGCCCACGTCGGAATGAATTTCTGACCCTGAGGAGAGCAGACAGACATGCCCGAACCTACTCGYAATTCCTCTCCCGAGTTTGCTTAAGAGTAAATGAAGACGTTATCCAGGGCCAGCTGACCAAAAACGCCATCRTTGCAGCCGAGGCTAATGCAATTATCATTCTTACCCATATCGTCATGCAGTTAGTCCCGCTGAGCCGGGCGCTCCACTGTCCTGATTTTTCATCATAAATTCTCTTTGTTCGTCTTCGAGTAATACTTCTGATTAAGGACTGCGATTCGAGAAACTTAATGGCAGTTTTTAAAGTGACAGCTGATTTTTCTTTCAGCAAGTTGGTTTTGCACGGGTAAGCTCTTACATTGCATAAATGTATTTTACATTCTTTTTCCCATTTTCCTTTTCTGGTTTCCTTTATAGGAAGGAAGATTCTTCTCAATCTTTCTGCAAATGCTTGTGCAATAAGCCCTCTTGCAGGTGCTCCTGTTCGTGGTGGGGGAGGGACATGGAGTGGAAGTAGGAACCAGGAGTGCGAATTCCCCTTRCGATCCAGCTCACATGCCTAGAGGGAATTATAATTCCTCGCATGCCTCCTCACACAGCGGGACCCGGGAGCGCTGGAACTCCTGCACCAGACTCCCAGCTCATCCACACCAGCATCCTGTCCCTGAGGGTGTCCAGGTGCCGAGCACCACAAAGCAGGTACAAGAAACCCCACAACACCCAATTATATCTTGGCTATAGGGAAGGATTTTTCCTTCAGGCATTTATCACCCTGAAGAGCTCCACTTTYTCTGCCTTCTGCTTTATTATCTCAAATGAGATAACTCTGGGTGTATCCACAGTCTATAGAAATGTCCTTTTTTTTTTTTYTTTCTTTCTTTTTTTCCTGACCTGCTGAACTCAGCAAGTCCCTTTGGCAGCAAATCTCCCTCTTGCAACACACTGCCGTATGCATCCCCACCCTGACCTTGCTCCTGTGATGCACTGCCTGCTTCTTACATCAAATCAAACACCCCCACTCCTTCCTACCTAAGAATAACCTAGAGCTTCTGGTGGCAACCTCCTTTGGGCCCTGCTGTCTCCTCTCTGTATCCCTCAGTCAGTCAGTACCTTTATTAACATMTTTTTCCACCTCCAGGTCAGCCTTCGTGTGAGACCTTTACCATTGTCTTGAAGAGGGGTCTCTGTAGCCCTTGAGGCATAAGACTTTCTACAATACAGGGCATCCCTTTCCCACCTTCCCTGCCATCTCTCCAGGGCTGCAGATGTGATATGAATTATTCTGTACRGTGGATAAAGGGACTTGCACTACAGATTGCATCCATACTGAAAGCAACAACTGTCTGAGCCGTGCTACTCATGATGCTTGGTCTTGCTGCAGTGACCGGGCCAAGACTGTGGCAGAGACCTCTGCCAGGGTCTGGCAGCAGTTCCCACCACCCTTTGTTTCACCCAGACCTCCCCCTCGGCTTCCCCGTCCCTCTGAGCAGCTTTCTGCTACCACCAGGCCTTTGACCTCTCTCTGCAACTGCCAACGCAGCTACAGGCGGCCTTGTTTACACCACAGACCTTGTTTACAGTAGAAAAACGCAGCCCAAGAATCAATGGTTGCGTGCTGTGACGTATTCACAGGGGTRAGTTTGCTGCTTATGCTGCTCGGGAATGGAGTGGATGCAAAAGCAGGAGAGGGATTTTTAGGAACAATTACAACTATCAGAAACAACAAACTCTGCCATTGACATAGGTGTCATAGCACTTCAGGAGCAACAAGAAAGAAGGCTCCATTGGTGGCATCACAAAACCAGACCATTTCAGTGCACTGAGCTAGGCTTGGTGCTGTTCCAGGCCAGAAGTGACCAAAGCTACCAGGGAATGGCTGGAAACCATCTCCACTGCTGCAGGGAACACTGTAACCCCTTTTGTTACTCGACTATTGATTCACAAGATAAAAGGTTGTTTTTCCTTTTGCCTTGTAGTTTCAGCTCAAGGCTGGATATCCCTGGAGCCATGTCTAAGGACGTGGCTGCACGTGACTGTGTCTATGTCAAGTGGCCCGTGCTGGCATTAGGCAGATGACTGGCTGTCAGAGACACCACTGCCATCGTTTGAAGGCTGAGTGAACACACCACAGCTGGAACACCCTGAAAATTGGCATATTACGTACTCTGCACAGTCTATTGTACTACACACAGTGCCGGTAGGGCTGCTTGCTATTCAAGGTATTCAACACATCCCATTATATGACCCCATTTTCAGTCAACTAAAACTTTGCTAAACACTTTGAGGCGATTTTTTCCCATGCTGGATGCCTGCCTCAGACTGACTTTTTCTGAAGGCAAAAATTCAGCCAAACTGGTTTGGCTATTTGCTAGCGAAAAGCACATGAAGCAGGGACAGAAAAAAAAGACCTTTTTTTACTATGCTAAATGTTTCTGGTGACCTTTCTGCTACAGCTCCAGCATGGCCCAGCTTTGGAGCTTGGAGCTTTCCATGGCATTCGAAGCGGGAATCCTGCTAGTGTCTGGCTGAGGTGCCTCCTTGCTGCTCTCGGTCCTTCTGTGGCCCGAAGCACCCGAATCCTGTGCGATGCATTGCCGTTTTTTGGCCCCACGATGAGCTGTGTGGCCATCAACATGATGTAGTACCACGGGACTCCTGCGTTTTCTTGATTTAAAAACCTATATCCAGAAAGTTGGGTTACAAATGATTGCAGCTGCACAGTCAAATATGTGGGGGTCTCGAAGCACTGGGATTGAAGCGACCTGAGCAAATGCAATTCACCTTTCGAAAGAGATTTCCGGGAGACTTGAATGAGATGTTTGTTGCTACCTGTCTCATTCCAGGCAGGTGGCCTTCCTGTCTGAAGTTTCATGTAGTTTTAGCTACAGCATGTTGATAGCCTACAGTCTTCTGTTGCCCTTTTCTTTTTTTTAGTATAGATTGAACATTGAGCAATATATATCGTTTGATATCCTTTGGGATTTTACAAGTGTTAGTGATGCAGTATATCCTGAAGGCAATACTGCTGTGCCCTAAAAGCAGTATTGTTTCATGCAGCCTGCACGGCCGTGATGTGAAAGGGCGGCTTAGGGCTGAGACTCCAGTTTTGTCCCTGGACCATCAGCATTTCTGTGGTGTCTGCGAGTGCACAGGCTTGTGCAGAAGAGGCCYGGCGCTGTGATGCACTGCATCATGTGATGGTAGAGGCTCTTCAGGGTGTTTGGTGCCACAAAGCCTGACCCCATCACAAGCTCATGATATGCCAGTCTCTCTGCATCATCTGATCATTGCCAGTATCACCACCCTTGTCAACTGATGTTTATTTGAAAAGTATGTATGCTCAAGAGCTCTCAGCATAACGGCATTATGTGATCAGGCAGTAAAAGTTCCCACTGTCTAATATTTGACTCTTGCTGCCTCTTCTTGCCAAGGACCTATGCACAAAGGAAAGCATATCAGCGCCAAGGCACTTGCCCAGGCTCGCGTGGTTCTGCTGCTAACCTTGCAGGGGACCTTGGGCAGGTTTGGGCCCAGCTTTGTGGGCATATTTAGGTATGAACTTCCCATTGATATTAGCTGGAGATAAGTGTCTAAGTAGTCCCCTGGTTCTGCAGCACGAGGGGTCCTCAGCCACAGGGTGACCTTGCAGAAGTCAACAAGTTCTGGCAGATCATTAGCAAACTTAGTGGAAACACATGGATAGGGTGAACAGGATAAACTACAATGGGACCAGACAAGGCCCATTTGACACAATATTTGACACAAGTCCTAGGGAGCGGGTAAAAACAAATAAGTGCTAATAAATACCCTGGGAGGAGGGAATGAGAGAAAAAGGCAGTTGCAGTCACTGCATCTGTGTTTATTACATTACACTTTCAGCCTTGCTTCATTATTACTTTTTTCCTTTTATTTAGTATACAACCCCATGTAACCCACAGTTATTCCCCGTGGTTGCCCAGGGGATCTGTGCAGGTGAGGAGCTTAACTCTCCTGAGCGTAGTCGATTTGGTGGGTAACACTGACATGAAGGGAGCAGAGTTTGTGGCTAATTAAAACACCACACTTTAAACTCAGTTTTGCTAATTACTAATATTTAGCAGCCCCATTTTGACTGCAACTTCCACATCCCATGGGGATTTGTGCCCTGCTAATTTCCCACTAACTTTCTTGGCACCATTTAGCATATCAAAATGACCATGAAATTGAAAATCTCTAGTCATTTTGCTTCTTCAGGAATGCATTCTGGCAGTAACAGGGAAAATATTCAGCACAGGGAAAATGTGTGCAGATTCAGGCCCTTTCCCCTTTCCTCTCCAGAAGGCCATGGAGCAATCCCAGCCGATCCGGAGGAGGAGCACGGGAGCAAGCTGGGAGCAAGCCCTGTTCACCGCCCTCGGAGCAGGGCGCCTGAGCCACCTTTCCCGTGCAAACCACACGACATGGGCCCCGAGCTGGCACTAAATAGCATCTGCTTGGTCACCAAATGAGTCAGTATCTCTGAAAATCAGTAGCCTGATCTTTTAACTCCTGTTCTTGGCACCGGTCAGTGAAATGCAGTTACTCTTATGCAGTGTCACACACCATAACCGCTGGCAGACTTAGCGCTCGCACCCGTGTGTGTTGATTCCCAGCTTCCTGCTCTGCTTAATAGACCAGGCTCCTCACTCCTGTAAGGCAGAAATGTCCTTTACAGGGAACAGAAATGAGAGGGGCAACCTGAAGAGACCTCTGCTCAGGCAGAGAGCATTTGCAGCACCGCTGCATAGTCACAACCATAGTCACAGCCATCCAAACACACACATCACACCGGTATGAAAATTTGCAGGAAAAATAACTCAGTTATTCAGCAATAAAATCTCTAAATCAGCCTCCGACAGTCACTCAGACAAACTACATAAACATTCAATGTAACAGCAATCAAAAATGCATCAGCTGTTATTTTCCTCTTAACTGGAAAGGGAGTTTCACATCCTTTCAGTAAGCGCACGTCTACCCTGATCAATGTTACCTCTTACTCAATAGCTGCTGCAGCTATTTGAGTTCATTCCCGTTGCTTGGGTCTTGGCCATTTAGCCACTTCCATAGCTGTGCTCTATCTATGGTAATTAAACTGAATCCTGGGTCTTTCCCAGGCAGCCTTTTCTGGCCATCTATCCTACACACAGCATCCCACACCGGGTCCTGCACAAAGCCTCCCCTGAAGCCGCTCTCTGCACTGGGGGAGTATCCAAAGTACTTACAGCCCAGGACCTGCTGCCACATCCAGGCACATGAGGAAACCTTTCCTTTCCGAAGCCAGCTGTTCCATAGAGCCACAAAATTGCCTTGATCCTGGTGGCATGAGCCTAGCAGCAAGAATTTGTTCTTCTGTATTTGTTTTCCCCATTTGTAAACTGAGCACCGTAATACTTGCCTAGATCAAAGGGGGTATGGAGAGAGTTAAATAATTAATGTATGTAAAGCACTTTGAAAGATGAAAGATGCTATATAAGTACAAAGTATTAACTACAAAAAAAAAAAAAAAAAAAGAAATGGTTATTGATGTAACTCTCCAGTTTATTCTGTAAGAAATACATGAAATCTAAATAATTGCCACTAACAAATTAAGAGTTAGATTATGCCTTGAAGCAGCTGTGCAGGGTAGCAGGGATTCTTGCCTTCTTTTGCCGCTGAGTTAGGGCTTCCAACCCTCCTAGGACTTCACTGCCTGAGCAGGGAAGTGGGAACTGTCTCCACCATGGGAGCTGGGAGGAGAAGGGACTTCCTGACTCACCAGGTCCCTCCAAGCAGCCACGTCAAATGGACGTGAGGTYGAAAATTGATCATGTTCCATCTTGAAGCAGGTTGTGCTCTCTGCTAGCCTGGAGCCTCCCTGCTCCGAGGGTTAGAAACCACCTTCTGACTCCCAGGCTCAATTTGCTAATGGCCACTTTATATCCATTTGTCCCGGTGCCAACATTGTTTTCAGTTTAACGTGAGATATTTATAGAACCCGTCATGTACACCCCAACCTTTAATTCTTGTTAGACTGCACAGCCTTGCTCACATTCACCATTTTTTTCATGGCCAAGTCACACACTGCCATTTCCCAGTAATCCTGTGATCAGCTAATACCTTCGGGGCTTTCACTGATTTTGTGTCCCCGAGAAATCCTTACACTTACGCCTTCCTTGCCAAGCCTTGCATTTGGCACCACCGTGCTTCATCCCATCCCTATTGTTCCCGTCCTCAAGGTCACGCAGCTCTTCCTGTCCGATAGCCCGGAGCCTCTCGTGTATTGACAAGCACTCCCATTTTTGTGTCATCAGGAAATTTCGCGGCGCTCCTCCCTCTTTTGTGTGTGACGGGCAAATATTAACTAAAATCAGTCCTTGAGTAACTCCTGTCTTCCAGACCGGCTTTGAGCACAACTTGCTTTCATCTCCCGCGCTGCTGTATCTCACCTACCTTGTGGGAATGACTGAGAGCCTCCCAAAATGAAAGATGCTGCGAGTTTGTAGGGTTTGCCAGCTTGGAGCCGTGCTTTAAAAGAGGYTGCATTCCCCTGGGGATGTTGCAAAAGAGAGTCAGAGGTTGTGAAGCACTGACATTTCATAACAGTGCTAAGCCAAGAAAATATAATGCTCAGAGTAACGCTGGGTGGGAGGCAGTGCTGCTCAGCATCTGGTGGAGCACACGTAGTAATTTTGGCCACGCAGAACACCTCGTGTCCTTAAGAAGCCTCTCAAATGAAAGGTCAGGGGTCTGAGAAAGCTGAAGGACAGCAGTGCAGAGCAAGGAATGGCGATGCTCTTACTGCTGATGTGCACGGGCAGCGAGGGAAGCACAGCCCCAGGAGACGCGGCAGGTAGAGATGCTACCCTCTGTTTTGCCCATGGTAAAGAACACACAGCTTGGGTCCTTAAGAAGGTGATTTATGGATGATTTACAACTGTGCAAGAAGGGAGAGTGTGCTGATTCCTGGGAGTAACCGTGTCCTCGTGAGACAGCAGATTACAGCACAGCATGTAGGCAACTCTGTCGTTGCTAGGACGAGTGCAGGAGAAGATGAAAAGAAATTAACCCTGATGTACTCGGGTCTCCYGGCTCCAGGGAACATCCTGGGCTCAATTTGAAAACCAGCCAAGAGCCGAGGAGAAACCTTGGCCATGCTGAAGTCAGCAGCAAATGTCCATGAGGTCCAAGGTGTCAACTTGGGGTCCTGGATKTTCGCTGCTCCCAGTGCAAGTCTCTGAGAGAAGCCAGCACTTCATGGGGTGCTTGATCCGAGGAAAGTAAGGCCTATTTTCCATGGAAAGACCAAGAGCTCTTCGGTAAATTGAAAGCTGGGAGACTGAAATCCTCATAGCTGGGACCTCTGGGGCAGACGGTGCCTTCTCAAAACAGCCTGGCACGTATTTCAGGCAACTGCGGTGCCTCTGAGCACATCAGACCTTGAAGTGCAGCTGCGGCTGTGAACAGCCCGGTGAGACTGCCCAGATGCCAACGTGAGAGCTCGCGCCAGCCGCAGAGACAAAGCCCCGAGTGTCTGGAGACGCCAGCAAGCCCTGCGAAATGAGACCTGTGTGCATGTGCAGCATCGGGCTTGTCTGGGCCTTCAGAGCGAGCACCCTGTGAGAGCTGCCTGCAGCGCTGCTGCCTCCTGGAAGCACTTTCTTCRTGCCTTTTAATGGGTTTGTACAGCAGGACGTGGAAAACGCGCATTAATGAGAGAGATCCACACGAGGCTGCCGTGACAGACGTGGCTGCAGAGCTGCTTCTTGCTTCCCCTCGCAGGAGCACTCTCCTTCATTTCTTCCCTGTCAGTAACGGAGAGYGGGAGCTGTCGTCCTCCCGCTTGGTACCGGTCGCCCCGGGTGTGAGCGCAAAGCTGCTGCACGTGGGGGTAGCAGCCCTGCTGCCCAGGCCTAATGCGGGCGCTTGAGCGCGGGCGCGGGCCTGCCTGCGTGCGTGTGCGTGTGTGTGCGGTCCCGCRAGTGCGCCTAGGGATCGGCCCAAGCCCTTCGCCTGGGCAAGACCAYGAATAAGAGGATTTGCCTGTGTTTAACCAGGTAATAATTAACACCCGGTGAGGTCTAATGGGCAGAGCATCTCATTAACGTGTTTTGACAGAAAATATCCTCTACAGATACGCTTCGAAGAAGAAGAGAGTGTTTGGAAACAACTCTTCCCACATTTTCGAACCCCCTTTTTTCCACRTAGCGGTATCCCAGGGATGCTGGGTTGGTACAGAGCATTTGCTGGAGGATAGAAACCCATACATAAACCAGTGAGGGTGAGTTTACCTGATGTCTCCTTATCCTACAGCTTCTCGCTCCAGCCTGGTTTCGTGGGACCAGCTGCCGTAGCCCYTGAGGTTCCCACTCCAGGCCCTGACTGGCTCAGGGAAAGCTAGGGAATGTGACTCACTTGGTGCAAAGGGCACCATCGTTGCAACTGCGCGCCGCATGGGAGCTGGGCTCCCGCAGCAAACACTCTCCTCCAGGAAGGGTATCCAGGCACGCGCCTCGCTTAAGAGYGCGCTTAATCAGGCCTTTGGGCATGAAACAGTAATGATCAGCCTCGCGTTGCCGAGGAAATCCGAGCGGCATCCGGAAGATGGATGACTCCAGAAACTCCAGTCGCTGTCCTCGTTTCATCTCTCCCTTTCTGAAGCAGCAGCCCATCGGCATCCGCAGAGCTCCCCAAAGCCGCCCAGGGCTGGCCGGCCTCATGCGGTTGCATTAGCCAAGTAACCCCAGCCGCAGCCCCTTGGGGAGGCCGTGTCCCACTCGACTGCAAAAAGAAAGCCAAACCAGGGCTGTGCACCCAAACCTTCCAGGCAATGTCCCCTGCAGCGGCCCCGAGCCCCCCTTCCTTAAAAGCTCTGGATTCAGGATGCATAGCTGGAATTTTCCAAGGGCTGGAGGTTGTGGCCAAGGTGGATTTCCCTGGCTAATATTCAATTCTCTGCCCAGATATTATGGCCAAAATCCAGTTGCCAGTCTAAATGCTGAGAACCTCACACGCCATAGCACTGGTCTGCTGCTGGCAGAGCCGGAGCCAGGAGCACCAGGAAACTGTCACAGGGATGCAGAGAGAAGAGCGTCATGGTGACAAAACAGCCTTGGCGAGAGGCTAAGAAGGCTCAGGTCAGAGAGCAGCCCTCCCTGGGTGCAGCATGAGAGTTATGTGCACAGAAAGAACCTGGAATCACTTTGTTTCTCACTTTGTTCTGTATGTTTGCTGATATAAATATCCAAAGAGGATATTGCTTAACCCATAAAGCAAAGTGACACCATAATTTRTTAATAAAGAAGACACACTTAGTTGCTGTCGAATGCCATAAGCATCTGGAAATAGAGCGCTTCCTCAGAGGGCATTGCCAACCGATGCCATCTCTGTGTKTGTTCAACATCTGGGTTATTCCCTCACAAAAGCACATGGTGGATCTCAGGTGCTGTTTTGCTGGTGATTTCCACAACTTCAGATRTGCTTCCCTCGCTGCCCCACACCGGAAGATTTCCAATGCAGCGAGCAAGGCATCCCCAGCACTAATTCCAATTCTTCCCTGTGTGTTAATTGTACATTTTTTTCACACGCATCCTGAGTTCCGCCCCCACACACTCTAAAATGCACCTAAATGAAGGTAGAGCAGCAGGTGTTGGAGCGGGGAGTGCAGGCGCACACACGTGCTCTCCCGCACACCGAGGTGAGCACATACACACACACGCGTGTCTGCACACACACATGCACACACGTGCTCTCACGCACACCGAGGTGAGCACATACACACGTGTGTCTGCACACACACATGCACACACGTGCTCTCGCGCACACCGAGGTGAGCACATACACACACACGTGTGTCTGCACACACACGTGCACACACACGCGTGTCTGCACACCGAGGTGAGCACATACACACACGCATGTCTGCACACACACGTGCACACACGTGCTCTCGCGCACACGGAGGTGAGCACATATACACACACGTGTCTGCACACACACGTGCACACCCGTGCGCCTCCCGCACATGTGCCCGTGCCCGCTCACACGCACCGCGCGCCCAGGACGCTGCTGGTTGTCAGTGCGCTACCCCCCTGGCGCCCCCCTCTTCCCTGGGCTATATGTGGCATTTAGACGCTCCCTCCAACAATCTGCTCCAAATGTTTTCCATATTTGTTCAGCCTCCTGGACTCACACACCAGGAACAACCCAGCCAGCACCAGCACGGCGCTCCGGGGGGCAAAAAACCCACCCCGAACGGAACCCCACCTTGCGCCCGTGAAACYCCCCAGGCATGGGCAAGAAGGAGAAGAAGCCCCCGCGTGCAGGGGGCCAGAAGGGCAGTGGCTCCGCGGCGATGCCGAAGGAGGAGGAGGAAGGCGGCRGGGACCCCAAGGCGGGCGCCGAGGAGGCGCCCCCCACTTGTTGCGGCTGCCGCTTCCCGTTGCTGCCGGCGCTGCTGCAGCTGGCGCTGGGCAGCGCCGTGGCCGTGCTCGGCTTCCTGGCCGCCGCCATCAGCTCCTCCGTGCTGCTCAGGGACACGCCGCACTGGGCTGGGATCTGTGTAAGCATCGGGAAAAAAAATTGCAAAAAAAAAAAAAGAAAAAAAAAAAAAAGAAATAAAAGGCCTTGGCCCCGCTGCATGATGCTGCTCCGGACTAACTCGCCTGCATGCGCCGCGCCAGGCTCTAACTCTGGGCCCCTGTGCCCGTCCCCGTAGGCCTGTGATGAAACGCTCTCATGTGGTGCTGGCTTTTGCTTTGCAGCGTCGGGTAACACTGCAAATATATATATATATATGTATGTATGTATATGTACATATAAACATATGTATATTGTTATATGGGCTATCCTACAGGGGCATGGGGTGAGCTATGTGTGCAGCCTCTGGCACGAACAAAAAAGCTCTTTTCCTACTAGAGCAGCACCCAGAGCAAAGCGTCCCCAGAAAGGACCCCAAGCTGCTCCGTGTCACAGTGATTCAGCTGCCGAGCTGGGGCTGGCGAAGGCCACAGTGGGGGCTGCCCGGCGCCGGCTGTGTCACTGTGAAACCCCGAGGCTGAAACCTCCTCGTTTCAGGCGAATTTCGCCCGAAATCCGTGGGGACATTAGTCAGAAACCAAAGGAAAAGTTTCTCTGGACAGAAACCAAGGAGACCAAGTGATTTACCACTTCTGCTTCAGTGTGAATAAGCTATTCCCTTTAATCCGTCACCCAGGTGGGCCAGGGCAACAAATGAGGATCCACCTCTCCTGCTCTCATAGATTCTGTTGTGACTCTGTCTTGAAAACTACCAGGAAGGAAGGAAGGAAGGAAGGAAGGAAGGAAGGAAGGAAGGAAGGAAAAGTTGCCCTGAAAGATCAGACACACAATCATGAGCTTTTAGCCTCCCAAACCCCTTTGGGGTTTTGTTTGAGCCTCCTGGAAGCCTGTTGTTGGGATGCACGAGGCTCTTGTCACCGCTGGCTGGTTGCAGATGCATTAAATGCATCCCAGTGATGAGCTGGTGCTGGTGAGGCCGGTGCTCCTCTGGCCTCACAGGGCTTTGCTGTACCTGTAACCAAGCCGGTCAAGGTAAATAATGTCAACATGTTGCATGCAGGAAGCACGTGCTGCCCTGGATTCCCGGTTCCAGCAGGAGCCAACGGAGCCCTTTCCGTATTGATACATAAATGGGGGCCGACTGTCTATGTAAAGCCCCTGGAATGTGTTCTCTTTCAAAGCCTGAAAGCAAAGAGACACTTTCTTGTTCATCCTGGCTTCTTGCTGCTTTTTTTCACTGTTGCTTCTGACTCCTCTTCCCRCCGCAATTGTGGAGGTGGCTTTCAGGCAGGCTTCACCTCCTGGGCTCGCTGGGTCTCTAACTTGTGCCTGTTATGAGGGAGGCCAATTTCAATTTWTAATAAAAGGTGACAGTTAAGAACTGGCACCATCAAAGAAGCTAATGGAAATTGTGGTTGTGTGGGCATGCATTTTTTTATACAGGTCAGCTTCAATTAGCCATGGGCAAATTTCAAAAGCTTTGGGGGACGACTACTCTCAAGAAGAGCCTCCAAGCTGAGGTATTTAATTGGACTGTCTCCAAGCTATGTGAAACCTGGGCGGTGCACGCTGAGGTGCAATAGGTGCTGGTGGGGCTGCCAGGACTTCATTACAGCTGGGTCTGGAGCCAACACCAGGGCTTGCTGCCATTAAATCTCAACCTTTTCTAAGAGTAACTCAACATCGATGTCCGATTTACTGAAATTCAGACTATTTGCTTGGTTGATTTCAATTGTTTACTTCTTTTTGATCGAGTGTAAATAGAAAAAAAAATTTGATTGGAAAAAAAAAAAACATTAGAATTTTACCTTTTACAACAATCTGAGCAGGTAGCACTGCTCCAAAAGACCATGTGGTAACTACTCACCTTGACAAGGTTATGCCCATGCAAAAAGTCTGGCTGAAGCTTGGAAGGGGATGTTGTCTGGACAAGTTTCCTCGGTCCAGGTCACCTTTTGATTCCATAGGGATGATGGCTTTCCATAGCTTCATGGCACATTGGTTCTGCAGGCCTCGGGTTTAGCCAAGCTATGCTTTCCATGTTACATGTTTTCTAGGAACAATATTGTTATTACAGATATTATTTCTGAGAGTAATTTATATACAACCGGGGTGTCTTTTAAAACTAATGAGAAATCTGTAAGAGGGAATGTCCCATTAAAGAGTAGTATCTCTTTGTGGCAGTTTAGTTTCTTTTGCCTYTGTGAGCGAGGCCTGAGGCTGATGAAAGCCTGAGGTCAATGCAGCCTGTAGCAAAACCTGCAACCTGCTTTGGTCATAGTCTCCTCAGAGCTTGTAAAGTGAATGAGCATCAGTATTGCTGACTGTAGTACTGCATACTGCTGTCTGCCATCAGAGGCGATCGTCTTTCATAAGGACAAAGCCAACAKGAACGTTTTCCTTCTTGTATCCACATCTATGTTCCCAGGGGCTGTTAAGCTCTTTGGTTTYCTTGGTCTTAAGGATGGGAACTAAGTCATTGCCATATCTGATAAGGCCAGTGATCCATCAAGCCACACATCTCCTCTGATGATAAGCCAGAGACTTTAGAGACACCTAGCAGAGATGATTTCTTTATCCTTATCCCTCAGAGAGGTCCATAGAGATCTGAAGTGAGAAACTATAAAATAACTTGCCCATCAAGGAAATTTCTTCCCAGTACTGGGTTAGATTTGGACTTTGAGTTTGCCTTCCTGTGTAAGCAGTAACAGCCTGTGTGCCTTGGTGCCTGTGTGGCATTACGCTGAATGCATTTCAGAGGTACCTTCCTCCTTTGAGTTCACTTTTTGACCTGCAAAGGTTCTTGCCGGGGGTTCTTGCTAACCAACCCCGAGGTAAAAAGTGTGTGAGTCACATTACACCCGTGAGCACTGCAATGGCTGCCTTGCAGCATGGTGTAGGCTCAAGGTGCTCCCTCGAACAAGATTTACTCTCCTTCCTTAACCGCTTAGTGGAGGTTTGTAGCTCCCCTGCTTTACCAGCCTCCGACTAAGAATTCCAAGATGTCCAGGACATCCTGGGAGGAAGCACCATTTTGCTGGAGAAAGTCACCTTGGTCTGAAATATTAGCTACAAGAACAAAATAGCCTGACAAATGTACAAGGGAGAGATAGAGACAGATTAGAGAAATCTGTGGTTTTGGAAGCTGTCGAAACAGAGCAAACCACATTGGCATGTCAGTGTGCAAAGCTAATGAACACAAACCGCAGAGGAAGCATGTGTCCTACATGGTCATGTTTCCCCCAGTTCTGGATGTTGCATAACCATACCCACCGTGTCCATGCGGGTTCCGTGTATCTCCCACACACCTTGTGCCCAGCCCTGATGCAGCCATGGGTGCAACGAGCTCCCCTACAAACCAACCCCAGCTCCTGGAGTCAACACTTTGTCACAGCTGCTTTTCTCCCCCTGGAGCCGGCGAGCTATTTTTCTCACCTGCAGTTATTTCTAGAACTGGTGTTGAACTCCTGTTTTGGCTATTTTTGCTGTGTTTTAACACGAAGTTAWTTCTGGGGTCACTCTATAGGTTTTGGGTGTTCCACCATAATGGAAGGTGGTGTGCTGCTCCCTGCCAAAAAGAAATCATGCGGAGACTTTTCAAGAAGATAAACTTGGAAATCTTCATCTAGCGCTTGTAAGCGACTGGTTTCACCAGCTTGCAAACTGGGTGGATTTCAGAGGGCAAGCAGTAAGCAAAATGAAATCTGTACCCTTCCTAAATGCATCTGTATCACGTTCAGATCTTTTTCTAGACGGGAGTTTTCTAAATTTAAATTCTTTCCCTGGATAACCTTTCATGTCACCACCTCCTCAGCAAAGGGTGTTAGTCTGCCTGGACAATTTCGAAGTGAACTTGAATCGCAATGTCCCCAGCATCAAAAATGTGCATTTCTAGATTTGCAGATAGGGCTTGCAGGAGCTGATCTAATTAACCGTTCTTCAGCAGCTCGTACCAAATCTACTTTATTTGGGKAACAAACATGCATTGATGGATGGCAAGGGAGTATTAAGGCGGTTCAGCTGCATTTCATGTTGCATGATTAGTCAATAAGGCAGAGGATGCTTGTGCTTCACGCTGTCACAAAGGTGACTGGAGCATCGAGCACTGTTTAGCAGCAGCGTCAACCACATCCCTAACGGGGTAAAATGCATCTGAGCAAGTCCCTGCTGTAGCCCTCTGCCACAAGGCAGCCGCGCTAGTCTGCACGAGTATTWACCAAAGGATTTTTACAGTCATTCTATTACACTTCACAGGCGTAAATCAAAAGCGATCTATTAATAATGTATACAATAGAAACACACAAGCTGTTTTCTGTATAAATGTTCCCCACTTTAGTTTGCTCCAGTGAGGGAATTTACCTTCACAGAATAGAAATGTAAAACATATATGGGTCAGAGGCCTCAGCAGTGTTGCTTTTTACTGTCACTCACAGAAATACACTTGGCACTTTCTCCTTCACATCTCTGGTTCAGAAGAAAAAAGCGTTGGGCTATTCCTATAAAAGCAATGGTTAAGCTCTCTGAAATACCCTGCTCGAGCCTTGCTTGAAACCCAACCCCATGTGATCTTTCATGAATACCTACATAATATAATGCCTCTCCAAATATCTCTGAGCATGTTCTTTGAATCTCAGGAGGAACAGCACAGGTGGGATGGAGAGCCTTGGCCATGACAGTCTTTTCCTAGTGTTTTGGGAACACGGAGCCTAATCCCAGCGCATGGAAGGCCAGCAGTGGTGTTGGCCCCAGTTGTCTGCGATGGCCATCGGCTGTGACTGTCATAGTTGGGGGATTTTATCATTTGGGCATTGCCAAAGATACAATATCCTTAAAACTGAAACTTTATGAGGAGGCTAATTGAGTTAAAAGATTAATATGTGGTACCAGGGTCCAAGGACGCAGGCAATTAATGCCTGCGAAGTGAAGTATCTGAGGCACACATGCACCAGAGAAGGGGGAAAAACAGTCCTCAATGACCTTTGGCAAGAAAGGTTGTTTTTCCCCCTGACAGCCCTGTCAACTACTGCTGCCAACAATAAAAAGAAGAAAACAAATAAATTGGAGGCCGTGTGCAAGTCATAGGACCAGAATATAAAAACGCATGACATGGAAAGGAGTAAATAATACATATGCTTTCTTTAGAAAAGTTCTTAGGCAATACTTCCTATCTGTGTCCTACCAAAGCAACATGAAATAAAGCTGTATGAGGGAAAGTATTATCAATCACACGGGATCTTGAGGGACGTGACCGGCCGTGCTTTGCAGAGCACTCTGCCTTTCCCAAGGCTACGGTCTAGCAGCTCAAAACATCGATATAAAGTCTGGTATTTAATTTGTAAAATTGTCAGAGGAATGGGTTCCTCTGTGACTATCTACATGCAGTTTCCCATCCACGTCCAATAAAACTCAGCCCAAAGTGAACTAARTTTCGCAAGACCTTCAAGGGCTTCACGCAAGGGTTGTGTTAAGGTCTCCTGAGGACTGCCCAGTGTGATGGTTCTCAAACTGTCTGTTGAGGCCACCAGCAGAGCCTCATGTGGAGCCATCTGTCCTCTTGGTCCCCAAACCATGGGCATGGGGACGGGGCACGCATCTGTGGCCTCTGGGTCTGCCCTGGTGTCCTGGCGAGAGCTCATCCTTCCTCACAAGTGCATCCAAAAGGATGAAACTCACTGTCATGCTTTGGCTTGAATATTTCTTGGGCTGCAATGCTGCTAACATAGAAGGGAGTTTTGGTTTGAAAAGCACTTTTTTTTCAACTTTGATATGTTTTGCATCTCCATCCTTGCAGGTTTGCATGGTGTCCTTAGTTGGATTTGTTATGCTCTGCATTTCATACCAACCTGATGAGAAGACATGCATGCAGTTCACGATAAAGGTACCTAAACATTTATTTTTATTATTCTTCTCCCTCTCATGCCATTAAGCACAATCAGAAAAGGTGATACTGGGGGCACTTTTAAGACCAGATGAAAGGGAGTGAAAGTGTGCCTGAAATGCAAGAATGGTTTTCTGGTGTTTTCTAGACAGATAAAGAAGAAACTGCAGCCCGTGGAGGGAAATAATAATAAATATTTGAAATATTCAAAAATAGAGCAAGACAGCTTTTTATTTGCCATATTTTAAGCCTCTCACAGCTATTCAGATCCATRGAACTAGGATAACTTGAGGAATGCTGAGTGAAAGATTGGGGGTTACTGATTAAGCAGAGCAGTAGAGAACTGGGTAAGTACAGGATGGAAAGGATCCACTGACATCAAGTTTAAATCAAGTTTACTGTACCTGTCTCTAGGTATTGCTCAATTTAAGAAGCCACTCAGCATCTTCTCTGCTGATTTACTCCTCAATAGAAAATACAAAGCTGTCTGTATGTGCACAGGTCGATCAACGAGCACAGCGCTAGCAAAGTCGGGGAARGCGTTAGCGAGCCCCAGGCACGGGTATTTCACCACAGAGAAATTCCCTCCCGAGTGCAGCTGGAGAGGCAGAGCCACCTCCACCTCCTGCCACCACTGTCCCCACACTGTGCTGCATGGGCGCTGACGGGCAACCAGGAGGAAGGTGTCCCACTGCTTGTCCTTTTGGAGATGTACTCAACACAGTGCAGCTGTGTGGTTTTCCATTATTACTATTACTACTACTACTACTACCACCACCACTATTACTATTATCTTGAGGGCTCTTGATATTTTGCAGGCCTGTAATAACCGGCAAAACCACCAACACACATGACTCCCCAAAACAGGAATATTACCTGGAAAAGGTAGAAGGAAGTCAAATGCAAGGAGCAGATTTTCCAAAGCTGGCAATCACTCTCTCTTATAAATTAGCCCCAATGTGACTTCTGTACCTCTGTAAAGCTCCTCCTGCACTCGTAAAAAGAAAGGGATGGTTTCTGCACATTGGTTGCTTTTCACTCCTTGTCCCATCACTGTTGCCAACGCAAGGAAAGGCAGGAAAACAGGTCTTTAACCCAAAGTAGCCATGGATGTTCTCCTCCAGGGCTCCAATCACATTATAAGAGTCTTTCTGCAGGCGAAAAAAGAAAAAATTGAGTTTTTTCTGCACCCCTCCTGTCCTATTTGCTGATCTTTGACATGTCACCCTGCCTTGATGGAGGAGGACAAGCTCCTCCTCCTCAGCAGCTCCTCTGCTGCTCACAGACCTCATCATATGTTGCTTCATCCTGCTTCCTTTTTCTCCTTCTATTTAAGGAGCCATCACCATATCCATCTCCCTGAAGCTGTTAAAAACCTTTTTTTTTTTTTTTTTTTCTGCTAGTGGCAAACTCTAGTTGGTGGGCAGAGCCATGCAGTTGTATTTGCTGCGTGGAAGTTTCCTCTAGGTCTGGCATGCTCCAATGGGATCCAGCCCTCACTTTCCTCCGCTCCTTCCCAAGCGGGATTTGCACCTGCCTCACCTTTGCTATTTGGAAACTGAGGGATCCTTTCCAGCTGTTCGCCAAGGAAGTCCTCTGCAAACATCTGGGGAGGGTCATAAGCTGCTGGGGAACTGTCCTGTGCTCCCAGGTGCCTCTTTGCCCCCGCAAACACTGCAAGAGCTGCAGGGGCTGCAAGGGTTTCAAGAGCTTAGGCTGTTCCTTCCATGCTTTGGCTACAGGTTGGCAGCTAAATGCAAGACCTGCTGAGGGAGAATCAGATGCATGGTGGAGTCTCCACTTGTCRTCTCTGGGACCGGTCTGAATCCCACGTGCTCTGCTGGGGACACCCAGAGCCTGGCTGTGTCGACACCACATTTGGTTCTCAGAGAAGGGAAACATTCACCCATGTTTGTCGATCTTCCCTATAAAAAAAAGTATTTTAATTTGCTATGAATTGCCACATCTTTAATAAGCGTTTTCTATTAATCAACAGCCCTCCATTTTCTGTGCGCTTCATACTAGTAGGTGTCCTCTTTTTCTAATTCCACCTTTGCCAAGGACCTTTACCAAGAAAGCTGCAGGGGTGAAGGCATTTAATAAAAGTCACCCTCATTTTGAAGCTCCCCTTGGCTTAAGACTGCAGGGGAAGTCATTAAATTYGACAGTAGCCAAGACTTGAAAATGAAGATCTTGCTGTAAGGATTCACTTACTTGGGGAAAAAATGTATATATGGCTTCAAGGCCACCTACGGTTTTTTTTTTCCCAAACTGGCAACTGAAATGGGAATCTCAATTCACACCACCAGATAGTGGACAAATACACCAAGACTGTGAATTTTATCAAGACATACAAACCTGGCATCTGAAGGTTATAAAGAAGCTTTCAGATTGATAGTTCACTTGTGGTATCGAGGTTAATAGGAGAAAGAGAGAGGGAATAAAAGATGCTGTTTAAAGTAATTCATTACCAGCCACGCCGCGTGTCTAGCAGCTAAGACATCAAGCAAAATAAATATTTCTTCCATGCTGAACAGAACCAAAAATGCTCTTTTAGCTAAACACAGAGTTTGCCTTCTATATGCACTCACACCTACCTGCATGCAGCGCAGCAGCTGCCGGCTCCGGCTACCAGAGACGAGGCACGTGCGGATGCTCTGGCATCCCGAGGTCTCCAGAGGGAGAGGTCTAGGGACTAGGTTTGGGGAGGACATCCAGCCATCCCCAAGCTGCCTTGTGTTCCTGTTTTGTGGGAGCACGTGGGGAGCGCGCTGGCCAGCCGCGGGCTGYGGATTAGCCTCCCCCAGCCTGCCTGGTTTGCAAGCACACGGGTTTACGGCAGCGGATGATTGCAGCACCAGCTGGAGGMACCTGCTCTGTGCTGCACAGGCAGAGATTTCCCGGCGTTCATACGGGACCTTCARATTGCAAGGCTGCACTCCTATCAACCATGCAAGGCAGACAGGCCGGTCCACGGGATGCCTGCAACCTGCTGAACTTGGCCTCACTGGGGACTTAGAGCCAGCTTGCCATTTCAGAGCAGATAGTACCTGCACTCCCTGTAAACTATGTGTGTTCCTCCTTCTCTGTGCAGCTGGAAAGACTGTTTCTTTTTCCCTTTTTGCTTTTTCGCTTTCTCCCAGCTCATGTATTTCCTGCTGAGCGCCCTGGGGCTGGTGGTGAGCGTTGTGGCGGTGGCGTTCGCTGCGCACGGGTACTTGCAGCTGACGCGCTTCACCTGCGACACCGTCCGCGAGTCCTGCCACTGCAAAGTGGACGCCGAGGACCCCCTGGGCAGGACCTTCGTTTACCAGGACGCGGCAGACTGCAGCGGCGTCACCAGCACGCTCCACCTCTACTTGCTCCTGCAGATGGTCCTCAACACGGCGGCAGCGCTCGTGTGCCTCGCGGCGTGCTTCGTCATGTGGAAGCACCGCTACCAGGTTTTCTATGTGGGCGTTCGCTTCTACCCCTTAGCGGCCACCCAAGGGCAGCAGCAGAAGGTGTAGGGTTGGGGCTGGGGAGATGAAGGGTGTCAGGGTGCTGCCACCACGGACACCCGCAATGGATGAGCGTTTATAAGATTTCTGATAAGGAAAAGCATTCACACGTTTTTAATGAATATATTTTCTTCGGTCATTTTTAAGAGCAATGCATGTGGCTGGGATCACGCAAGTCCTCTTGTGAGACGACCTGTGCAGCTGCACAAATATTCACCAAAGAGCTCCTTTAATAGCCATAAACAAACTGAGAGCTTAAAACTCGTTGCAAATTCATCTGCAAGGCCTAGCCATTAAAATATAGGGACTACTTCCTTCACTGGTGGGAATCTGTACCTTGCCTTCAGAGAAGCTCTACTCATTCCTACCAGAGGAGGATCTGGGTCCAAACTGTTTGATTATAATTATGCCAGTCATGTTTGGGGAGTATATTGGATTGGATACATTTGGGTACATTGGATTGGGTGCAATTGGGTACATTGGATTGGGTTCTCTGGGTATAATCCACACTACCTTGATGGGGATTTACCATACAGATATGTACCAAGGGAGGTCAAGACCTCTTCAAATGCAGACCAGCAGCAAAAGTGAACCGATGACTGCAGTATAAAATAYGTGGTATATAGATAAGATTTCTGACCATGACTAATGATGTAGGAGGTACTAATTAACAACCAATTACTAGGTTGACTAACAGTCATTTGTTGGCCCCCGCTTAAGACCCCCTACAAGCGCCTGATTTCTGAAGAGGGAGTGCTCAGCACTTCGTGAGAAAGGATCAATGCAAGAAACCTCAAGCTGAGCTCCGAAAACGGAGGCCCCTAAATCACTAGTCACGTTGAAAACAGTGTTGACACTGTTAGAATTGCAGGCTCCCAAGCCCAGCGTCTAGCCAGTTCCACCAATTATGCTCAAAGCACAAAAGGCCAAATGCAGTTTTTGGTGTAACTCCACTGAAGACAATCAGCCTCACACACCAGCAGTGGATGGGGGCCAGCAGCCCTGAAAGATATACCCCTGCAACAATGAGTGGCTTCTAAAATAGGCTGGAGGGAGGGAAGCGAGAAGAGACTGCCCGTCTCCCAAAGACATCATTTATAATAAYGAGAGCAAGAGAATAACGATATTTTAATAAGCAGCACAGAATAACAAACTGCATCCAAACAGTGTTTTTTTTTTTTTCTTTTCCCACTCCAAAAGTATTGCTCTAGAAGTGCTGTGCGAGTCATTAGCCTTATACTGGGACAATTGGGTTGGCCTGTCCCTTGGGCAGCCAGCCCCACYTGCACAGCACAGGCTGCCTAAGATGCAAGAGCCATCCCGGACCAGCCGCCCCTTGCGCTGCCTCCCAGTGCTGGCCTGGCCAAGGGCTGCTGACTTCCACCAGGGCCAGGGTGTCCCCAAGGTGGAGCCGGACGGCAGAGACACGAGAAAGGTCGCGCATCAGCAAGGGGGAAGAGAATAAAACCCCTATAAAATCTCTCTTCAGACAAACAAACAGACTTTCTGTTTCTGTAGCAAAAAATAGCCACCACTGAGTCAAAAAGCTACTCCAGTAGAAAGCTACTTGTGTAAATAGCTCTCATCCTAAGTGAGAAGTATCTTCCATCCTTGGTTCACGTGTCCTCCCACTGCTGGCCAGCATCCTCCCAGGGCTAGAAGACCACACCACAGCTAAACCTCTTGTGGTCCACCTCGAGCACGGCTAGGTCTGTTTGCTTATGTTTTTTGTTACTGAAAGGGCTTGTAGAGTAGATGTAACTTCAGTTACCAAGGTACTCTCTGTCTACCAAGCAAGGACCTATTGAAAATACATATTTCTGAGACAGCTTCCACATTGTAATTCCAAATAACAGGCTCCAGTAGCTGTGGCTGCAGGAGCCACATCTGCAAGTATAGCCATTTTCTTGTCCACGTCAAGCTACCCATACAAAGGCCTCGACCTGACCCACAGCCATCCTCAGATCAAGCTGAGAGCTGTACAGGAGGCTGAGCATGGTGGGATTTGGCTGTTGGCTTTGGTGAGGACTCTGGCTATCAGCATGATCCTGGAAGCCCATCCACCTCCTGACACTGGAGGAGCTTGCTGCAAGTGCTGCTTATGGATCTGTGGACAGCCTCCCTTCCCATGTGAGGCAAAAGCATAGGAGTACCTCCAACATGACGGATGCACAGATACAAGCTCAGAGGAGTCCACTGTGCTCACCAGGAAGCTGCTGAAGTGYAGGGCAAGACCTTCAGTGTGCAAGTGATACATGTTCCTCCGATGGGTACTCAACACGTTCATGCCTTCCTCGGCGAATTACATCCCCACTCTGGCACCTGCTCCGCGCGGCCAAAAATGCAGGCTCTCCTCCCAGCAAAGAGGGCACTTTGAGAGGGCAAGTTTTAAATACTGAGGCTYGACCAGCACAAAACCAGCCGCTGTTGGTGCCCTTTGCCAGCAGGTCCYGCGCTGGCTGCGGACGGCGGGTGACACTGGTCTGCCCAGCTGCATTTCCGCCAGGGCCYGGCTTTTGTCTCCTTAATCCTCTGACCTCCGTCTCACCAATGTGTTTTCATTCCCAGTCTCCCACTCTTACTCAGGCCCTGGGATTCCCTAGGCTCATGCCTATTAAAAGGGATATCTCTCTGGTGCCCRGCAGACACCAGGAGGGTGATCATGGAACTGCTGCCAATGATTTCAGGCAACAGGAGGAAGACACTAATACAACACCCCGCTCYGCTTAGAAAAGGTTGTGTTTTAGTAATAGCACGCCCTCTGCTTTAAACACCACCACCAAGTTTGGTCCCTAATCAGCGCCTTGCAGCTTGACCCTCTGCTCTGGAAGAAAGCAATTGTTGCCATATATTGTACTGACGTTTTAATGTCTTAYGAGCAAATATGGGTCATTTTGATCCAACAAAGAATAACTTCTCTGTTTTCTCTCTGCGTATCTCCAGAGTGTCAAAATCAAAACGGGGGGAAACAGGAAACTGATATGGTAGCTTTTGGAACTGTTTTTCTCCTGGGTATTGTCTTACCATGTGTTTTGCTTGGATCGAGCATTTTGGAAAGCTCTAATTGAAGAAGTTCCATCCACCACAGCATGTTCAGATAGCACCAATCTTTCTCTGGGGCACAAGTTATGAGGACTGCTCTTCAAGAAAGGCTGGGACTTAAAGTCTAGAAAGTAAGAAGATGTCCAAGGAAACAACATATATATATATTATATATATATATGTATATGTGTATACATTTAACCCTGGAAATTCATTCTCTGGATAGATTGGGTAGGATTAAACCACTCCGGGCATATAGGAGTTATGAAGGCCCCTGTGTAATTTACCCTCAAAGCCTAGGTGTGATGCTCATTAGCACCCTGGCCACTCTACACTGTTTTCACAGTGCAAAGGGGCATCAATCATTTTTACACCTACTTTATGGCCATTTTACACAGCTAAAAGGACCCTTTGTGGAAATGAGGACTGAAGAATTGAACAGTGAGGATCCTTCCTACAGACCCTCCAAAGGGCTCTAATGCTGCCATACAGCTCTCCGCTGGATTTTACAGCGTGGCTTAAAACTATCAGACTCAGTTAAGCTCAATTCTGTAAAACTTTCCTGCGTCCAGAGCTGTAGCCCCCCTGGTCGCTCACTCGGCCCCTGCTGATGTGGTGTGAACAGCGATGCTGTTGCACGGAGAAACCTGTTCTTGCTTTACTTTTCTCAAAAGCAGAAGCAGCAGCAACTACCCCTTTCCTCTGCCCCTGAGGCGCCTCGATGTTGTGCTATGCAAATAGGGGAGTTACAAATAACGGAGACGAAAAGGGAACCGACACCCTCGGTTCCCCGGCATCACACAGCACCCAAATGTCACCTCCTAGAGCYGACCAAGGTGGCCACTGCTCCCTGAGCAGTGAGTGCTGCAGTCAGGGCCTTTCCCTCCCCGCTGGCCCCTTGGTGAAACCGGGCTCCGCAGGGAGGACGAGAGGGCGCCGGGCGCCGCAGGGCGGGAGCAGGCGGCCGCCCGCGCGCTCCGGCCCTGCCTTCACGTGATCGGCATCTGTGCCGCGCCGGCCCCGCGTGGGCTCCGCTTGGAGCCTTGCCTGGAAAACAGAGCTGCACAAGCGCTGCAAGCTGCAGTCAGCCTGCTGGGCCTTGAGGGTGGGGTTTTTTTTCTCTTTTTTCCTTTTATTTTTTTTTCACTTTTCACTACCAAACAGGGCCCTATTTTCTTTGGGACCTCTGCAGGCRCACCAGTCGCATGCGCAAGCAGCCGTGGTTGGCGGCCGCTATATTTAGGCGGCCAGGATGTCGTGCCACCTCTCGAAATTTTCATAGTCCCCTGCACCCCACCCACCCGCAGGCGGGCGCCGCATGCTCCTGCCTGGAAAATGCTGCTCCTCACGGGTGCGTTGCCTTGGGGGGATTCGAGGGAGGCACCGAGGAGCAACGGCGAAGCGGCCGGGCGCGAGCCGCCCCAAGGGAGCTTCCCCACGCAGAACTGCGGAGCCAAGCGCTCGTGCCAAGCCCCTGCACTTACCACTTCAGGCATTTTTCTGCTCTTTGCTTCGCTGCGACCTCCTGCAACCACCGGTCGGTAGCACTTATTATGCTCCACTGCATGGGCTCTGCAGGCAAGGATCAAGACACCGGGGCTCATTTTTCTTTTGTTTTCGGTACCTAGTTTCCTTGCTTTTGTCTAAGGAAACAGCTGAAACTCTCAGCTAAACTTTAAATATGTCTTTTGCAGGGTGGAGGGCGATTCTTTTTTTTTTTTTTTTTTAAGCAAATGAGGGCAATTCATCTACCATTTGTTAATATAACGCTTTCATATCCCACACAACCACCTTTGCATTAGAGCATTGCTCTTAAACCCTGCTTAGAGCAGTCAGCTGCAGAGAGCTTGTGGAGCCGAGAGGCATCAAAACTCAGCGGTGCCTAAATATCTGCCTCGTGACGTGGGCTCTTGGCGGGCAGAGAGGGCCAGTGCTCACTGGCACTCCGGTATTCCTGCCACGGAGCCCGGGACCGCACGTCGCACGGATGCAGGYGAGCGGGAGCAGGGACGGAGCCAGGAGAATAAGCCACAGAAGGTGATTTGAATATGCACATTTATCCTTCAGTCAAATAGATCGTGAGTGACAAGCACTTGGGTGACCTCATGGTGCTGGAGATATAGAGAGTGACACCGATTAAGGCATTAGGAGTCCTGGCTGTGCTGGGAATGGCATATTTGAACAAGGCAGGTTTTTAACCCCATTTCACCCTTCGCRGTGATGGTAGAGAGATCCCTGTTTTTAACTGGTGCAAAGCAGATGGAGGAAGGGCTCCTCTTTTTGCTGTGGGATTTCTCTTTCATTCAAACTGGAAGGAGTCCTAACCTTTCCTTGATGAAGCCTCCACGGGGTATCACTCCTGAGTTTTCCTAGGGAAAACACTGTCTCACTAGGTAGCCACACTGACGTATCCCCGGCCGTCTGTGCCCAGCCATCTGCCAGGGATCCTTGCCCGCACCTGCGGATGGAGCCTGGAATGGGGCCGGGGAAAGCCTGGCCATCCGCTTCCCTCCTTTCCCGGCTGCGCAAGCCGGGATGCCCCTCGGCAGGGCGAGCTCCATCACAGCCATGAGGCAACCAAGCGCAGCGCCCAGGAGCGACCCCAAGTTACATTAACTGCACCGGGTGCCAGGGATTGGGTGGAGGCACCACAGTGAGGAAAACGATGCCGAAGGGCTGTTTTTGCACTTTCCATTCCACCTCATGAGTGAGAACCAAAGCGCAACGCAAAAACAAGGAGAACCAGCCGAGGGAAGCTGTCCACAGAGCTGCAGGTTCCCCACCGGTCTTGCCACCTCAACCTGCCAATGCACCAAGAAGCATCAGAAATGGAGCACCGGGAACTGTGTATGGCAAACTCCTCCTCTTTACATGGCATTGCTAATGAAAGAGGTGGCAAATTTTAAATGAAACGTGTTTGCTTCGGGTCTTCCGTGCTGCTATGGGTCTTGCCAATACCAGTGCCTTACATCGCATGGGGAGCCAGCCAGGCAGGCGTTTTCCTGATATCCTCTGTGGTCTCTCCAGGCATTKCAATTCGTTACTTGTAGGCTTGGGGATGCAGAAGGGCAAGCTATGGTTTATACTCATATATTCATATATATTGCACTGAGATTACTCTTTTCACATATATCAAGCATTTTGGTTGCATGCAGAAGGAGATGCTGGGATCTCAGGCTCCTGAACTAACCCTCACGCCGGCGTTTCATTGCCGCTTTATTTCTAATAAAATAACTCTCTTCTGCTCCCCTCAAGTCTCAGTGTCTCACTTGCATCCCCATTTTCCAAAGCACTTGGGCTTGGGCCATGCTTTCTATAGCATCATATTTCCCTTGGATAGTGCCGGCCCATCTCACCAAACCCCTCCGGGCAGCTCCACGACAGCCGGGGAGGTCACGGTTCAGTTTATGAACCCAATTTTCTAGCAACCCGCCCCATTCCCACTCCCACGTTCACTCCTAGGTAAGAAAATTGGGTGGCAATGCCACTGTAATCCATGGAAAGCTTCATACTCACTTTGCTGGCCTTGGATCAGATCAAATAGATTTATTCTTGCTTGTCTCTAGCCATGGGCCAACTAGTTATTTCCAGTGCTTAATATGAGGCATTATTAGCCCAGCTGCAATGGTAGCTATTAAGGAAAATGGGTAGATTAAGGAACAGCCTTGTGGAGTGAAAAAAAATCTGGAAAATAACCCTCTGTGCCACATGAAAGCGAAAGCACCATCAGTCCTTATCACCTCAGCGTCTTTCGGAGGCRCTCAATAAGGCAGTCTCAGGTACAGGCAGTAATGGCTGTGAGCCAACCCAAGAGCTCCGGCCTGACTCAAAGCCAGCAGGAAGAYGGGGGCCCCATGGGAATCACTTTGGATTTGGGCAGGTACCTTGCAGCTAAACCCAAGCAGTGCAGAGCACACTGCGATTTGAGGAAGAAGACAAAAGGCAGGTGCGGAGCCCAGTGCCGTGGCATTCACGGGCTCCAAAAGCCCTGCAAGCAACGTGAGAGGGAAGGAAAAACACACGACTCCCTGTCCCGTGGTCACACCTGGATGGGGAGCAGCGCGAACCGCCTGCTCATGCTGCGCGGCCCCGGCGTGGCAGAAGGAGCAGCTTCCGTGCGGGCTCCAGACGCGCCCCGGCCGGCGTTTCGGCGCCGCAGGTGTCAGGGACGGTCAGGATGCCCCCAGGGCAGCTGCGCTCGGCTCGCGTGCCGCCGCGTTCCTGGGCTGCGCCTCTCGGCGACCGCAGAGCGAGCGGCCGTTTTCTGGCTTCTCCCACACGAGAAAGACGTCGCCGCCTGGCAGCCCCTGGAAAGCAGAAGCGCCCATGGGGTTTGGAAACGAAAGTGCCTGCAACCGTGGCCCCTTGCAGGCTCTCGCCCGCCCCACGGCACCTGGTCCTGAGGTGCCACCATCCCCATTTAGCTCAAGGAGGGGGGAAAAAAAAAAAAAAGAGAAGTTTTTCTGGCCAGTAAGACAGATATTAAAAATAAACCTGGGGGAAGCCGGGAGCCACATTTTGCGACCAGCGAGGAGGTTTCCGAGCAGCTCGGCTCTTGCTTCAGCAGCTGAGCCTGGCACTGAGGGCGCGTGGCGGCTGCTCCTTGTGGCACGTGTTCACCTCAGATGCCACTTTACAGAGTGGCTAGCTATAAATAGCTATAGTGATATAAGTAACCTATATATACACATTACATATATACACATATATACAGCCACGCTAGCTACAAAGCATTCGGAGCGAGGAAGAAGCAGGCTCCAGGAGAGGTGTAGATTGAAGCCCGCCCTTGCACAGGACAGCCAGAGGATTTGAACTCTGTGTTGTGAAACCATTTTTGCTCGAAATGCTGTTTAAAACAAAAACGAAAACAAACCAAGACAGAGGGCCCAGCTGGCCCTGTGCAGCCATGCAGGAAGCCTGGGTTTCGAGGCAGGACAAAATTAGCAGCCAGGCTGGGGACACGTGAGGCATCAGAGCAGCACCCCAGGTGCCACAGTACCAGGCCCAAGAATGGCTAGCGCTGCTGGGGAGCACGGAGGAGGAGCCAGGGCACTTCCCGGGTGCTTCCCGGGTGCCACACCCTGGGACTTCCCAGCTGGGAAGTTTTCCCGCCTCCCCCTTCCTCCCCGCACGGGCAGAAGCCTTGTGCAATAGGCTGGCGGGCTGGGGTGCGGCGGAGACCGTGGGTTAGTCACCGCTGGCATCCCGGCCCTGCTGGCGCCTCCTCACCCAGGCGGCCCTGCTGAGGGAACGGCCGCCCAGCGGGGCCTAAAAGGGAAGGAAAAAGGATCAAAAAGGAAAAAAAAACAAAAGCATGTGCTGGTGGCCAGGTCATCCCGCGTCCTCCTGCACAGCTGCCAGGCGTRTTGTCTTGAGCAAGGCCCAGGCAGGCAGGGCCCCAGAAAAGCAAAGCACATCACAGAAATTCCCCAAGATGGGTAGAAGTGGCGGCAATGCTCTTCCTCTCCAGGAAACTCCACAGACTTCACCAGAAATTCCCTCCGTGCCGTGCAGGGGGAGGCTTCCTCCTTGACACAGCCACAGAGGCCAACAGGAGACCTCCAAACACCCCGGCCCCTGCTTAAGCGCTAGCCTGGGAAGTAAGAGCCCTCCGTCTCCATAGACTCCACTCCTGCCCTGCCATGTATCCTCTGGCAAAGCCCCCATCTCTCGCTCATCCGGCCAGCTCTGTCCCGGCGAGAGCTATAACCCTTCTGGCCAGGAATCCCAACTGCACGTTTGCAAACGTGAGCGCGAATGCAAAGCTCGCAAGTCAGGACAGCATTCCTGATTTAAACTGGTGTAAATTACTGCCTTTCCTCAAAAATATGTGTGTGTGTGTGTGTGTGTGTGTGTACATATATACATGTTATATATATACAGTTGTTATGTTGGATCGCATCCCAAAAACTTCGCAAGGAAGGGAGTGAAAGAACGCCTTTGCAGATGGAGTTGTGATGATTTATGAGCTGTTAGCCATCCTGCAGTCACTGCACACTGCTTATCCCAGACCTGCAGCGCGTGCACGGAGTGAAAAGCACCTGGAGTAATTCGCAGGCTGGTTGCCATGCCATGCCTGCCTATCTCCACACTCGGGAAGCATCGGGTACATGGCAAATAAAGGTCTCTCTCCCACCCTGGCATCTAGCAAGGGGCTGTGGGCAATCAGGGGCTTTAGCTGAGACCACTAAAGAGGGAATGTGACCTGACGTGCCAAAATCCTCAGGGAAGCACCTGATACGCCTTAATAACAGACAGGCAGGAAGATGGAGCAAGGAGCTCTGATGGCAATTCAGGCCCATGCGGAAAGCTCAGCTGGTCCATCACCTGGCTATTCCAAGCACCCCGGGGATGCCTGGAAACAATTCCTCTCATGGAGACCAATACTGGAAAAAGGGAGTTTGCAGCCTGCATTACACTGATGTCCAGTGAGCACTGATATCTTGGAAGGCTTTACTCTCTGGAAGCTGGAAGTGAGATTGGGAAGGGAAGAGAGCAATAACCGGTGCAGGGGAAGCAGAGGCACTGCCTGTGGGGCAAGGTGCAAGGAGGAGCTGTTGTGACGAAGAGCCCCATGTGGCTCTGATGTCTTCATTGAGCCAAGGGACATCTCGGAGCCAATGTCTTCATTGAGCCAAGGGACATCTCGGAGCAGGGGCACGATGGCATGCTGGCACAGGAAGAGTGGCCACAACCCCTCCAGAGAGCGGTCACCCCTGCTTGGGTTGATGGACCTGGCTGGAAGAAGTTGATAGCTGCTTCTACTTGCAAGAACAAATATTTTGCAGGTAAAAAAATYAGTGGCTAGTAGCTAAGTTTCCAGCCACTATCAATCTGCCATCACCCGTTGTTGGTAAATGACCTTAAAGAGTTCTGGAAAAAGAAATATATGAAGAGTAAAGATGACTCTTGTTAGTCCTCTTGCTAGTTAGATGTGTAAATGCTCTAACACATAATTGTCACTGATATTGATCCAAACTAGGGCAGAAAAAGAACTGTGTGTGTGAAATAAAAAATKATTTATAAAGCTGTAATAGAAATGAAACCTATCCTACAGGCTTGCTAGTTTATGGGGGAAGAAAAAAACAACGAAAAGAAAACCATAAATTAAGTATGCAGACTACCTGTTTTAACTCTAACCGATCAATTGAACCCAGCAAAGCTCTTGACAGGGGAGAAGCTCATTTAAAACGAGCTTTGCTCCAGGGTTGCGTCTGGGCTCCAAGGTGCCGAGCTCCGCGGTGTCCCGGCCGTTCCCCTTGCTCGCCCCTGGGAAAGTGCCTAACGGGAGCCATGTTCCTCCGCAGTCGTGTTGTCCTTCCCCTTCGGATAAAGAGGCCTCAGTGGCTCCGAGGCCGTCAGCCTTTCAGGAGCACTGCAAATAAAGTAGGGAAGCTTGTGCGCAGATGTGGTTCCCGTGTCGTTCCTGCCAATGCTCCGCAGACATCAGCTGCGGGGAGGATTTCAGCCCGTGCTACAGTGCCATATTCACTGCACTGGTAAGTAAACACTTTCTAAAAGCATGAGTGGGAGTGTATAGCTCTTTCAGAGCGGACCGGATGGTTCTCTCGCTTGACATGTTCTCTACTTGAAACAACATTACTTTGTTGAATTCTGTGGCTTTTTATGTGGAACAACATTAGCTCATCCAAGTTTGTGGTTTATTTGAAAATGAAATTCCGGTAAGCTTTTGTACCATCTGGCAATGTCCAATTGAATCAGGTTTAGCAATAAACCGCTGCACACGTGTGCACGAACACATACACACCAGGAACATCATCATCATCATCACGAGGAAGCTGGGGGTCTGCAGCACAGGCAGGGGGAGAAAATCAGTGCCCCAGGGATCTCAAAGCTTCCCGTGGGGCTGAGCTCTTCCCAGCAGAGGGCATTTTGTAAGCCTTCGTTTCTGCTGGATTTATACCCCCTCTTTTCTTTTTGTTTTTCCTGTGGCAGCACGTTTGATGTGAACATCCAAGCAGATCCAGAKGCAAATCCAGCACAGCTGGGTGAGTTTCAAGACACCGGGCCAGGTCAAATTCTCAACTGGTGTCAACTAATCCCAAGGATTTCAAAGGAGTGATTCTGATTGACGCCAGCCGAGGAGCTGGCCGGCCGTGTTGATGAGCGACTCACTCATAGGGGATAGGTTCGGGGCTGAGGTGTTGGCTTCTTGGTTGATCCTTGCAGCAGTTGAAATGTTTTATGAGGTGGGACTCGCCCTGGATTCACTTCTCGCTGCCGCGCTCCAGGCAGGCAACGGGCAATGCTTGGCAAATGTCAAATTCTTGACAACTTGCCCTTTGGGGGAGTCCAAAGCACCGATTCTTCTCRCCTCCTTCCACACTTGTGCACACACAGGTCTGACAGGCCGGTCTGCAGGGAGAGAAAGTGTGACCATTTCCCAGGCGTAGGAGACACAGCAGTCCTGTGTCATGCTCCTTTCTATAGCGTCTGGGCACGTGACAGTAGATTTTAGGGAACTCAACAAGCATCCTTCTTTCACCCCCCTGCTTGCCTCATCACAGGTCTCTCCAGCTCTTCCACACTCAATTGTTCACAAACTTGCATGAACTGCAGCTGATGGTTGTGGCGAGGGGCAAGCAGTGGGAAGGACTGTGAGGTATTATTTAGGATATAGCACAAAGCTATGCAGAGCCAAGCACAAAGTCACAGATTCACAGATTCACAGATTCACAGAATATTTAAGGTTGGAAGGGACCTCTACAGATCATCTAGTCCAACCTTCCTGCTCAAGCAGGCACACCTACAGCATGTGGCGCAGGG